>NC_056729.1:1734528396-1734558396 GCF_019279795.1 Protopterus annectens | reverse complement strand
GTTAGCTAGCATGTTATTACAGTATATGGACTATCTGTTCTACACCATCCTCATATGTGCCACTCACAGACTGACCCTACACATACTGGCCTGCTACACAATTTGGTCTGATGGCTGTCTGTGGTATAGGACACATGTGTGTATGGCCCTACAAACATGTACGCCAATACAGTGCCATACAGTGGACCAGCATGTAACATCTGATAGGAGGGGAACTAGAACAATGACATCTAACACAGTCTGTACACAGGCTAAGGTACATATTAACAATATAAACACTGTTGATATTCACCATAAGTACACAGACCTCAGTACTGTACAAACATCCACAGAATGTCCAGGTTATGTCATGAAATATAACCTCTACTGTACATAACATGTGTAGCAGTTGGATATATTACTGGCTTGTTATCAGATATGATGACACTAATTATGGTGTACAGCACATATGCACCACTTCATGCACAACATATGTACAAAGGTTGACAGAGGTGTGGCTGGAAGCACATATACAGGGCTAGTATTGTCATGTTGCTGTGATAACCGCATACATTTACTGTTGTCACAGGGTTTGTTGCAACATATGTCCTAAGAGGGATATGACATTGGTGACTATCACGGCTTTCACCATCTACAGATTGCAATCCTCACACTACCTTCTGCAGTCCACAGCTAGATGCTTTGTGGGTGACACATGAAACCAAGGACAGAACACTGCCCAGGCTGCAGATGTTCCTGCAGATAGGGATTCCTCATAATCATGGAACTGACATGGCAGGTATTGAGACATGTACAACAACCATATCCACACAAACACTGTTAAACCAACATTACTCCAAATGCAGTATAGCAGCACTTACAGTCTGTAGTCAGGTCGGGCACATCCCCCTCCTGTTTGTTTCAGTTTCCACAGTGTATAGTGTTAGAGGTAAACCCCAATCCATCTGAGATGCTGTCTGCCACACGACAGATCTAGTTCCAGCTCACAGTGGATGAAAAGGGCTAACACTACCATGATGTTCCCAGATATTGGAGTGTGTTTCCATAAAATTGGCTATGGGAATGTTACCACAGCTGTTTCACATACAGTCAGCTAGGGGAGGGCTGCAATTCATGCAGAGGCCATCAGCCGATCATGAGCATCACTTAAAATACACATGCTGCTGCCTAAGCAAAGCAGGTGTAGTTCTCCACATCCACCACAGAGGGGGTGGGAGAGGCAGACAGAGGCAAAGACATGTCAGGGTGGGGTGGGAGGGTAGAACCAAAGCATGTTTGTGTCACACAATTACCAACACAGGGTATCAAACCCCTGACAACTATGTAGTGCTATCACAGTTCGATGCAGTTATTGGATGTGCCACATGGGTTACCTGTTGTGGAGCACTCAGAACATATATGTGATGGTGAGTGACATCTGCAACAGGGATACAGTAGCTGCATGGTAGGTGACATACACGTGCCTGTCCACATGAACAGGTGCCAGCGTCAACACAGCCACACTCTCACAGGGACAAACACACACATTGACAAACTTGGCAGGGCCAGGTGTACAACTTAGCGGTAGTGTGATTGCCACATCACATCACTATGCAGGTATCACATGCACCACACAAGTCATACGGGGTCTGTGTGGACAAAGGGTATGGGGAGGTGTCTGACATCAGAGAGCATGCTGCAGTATGCCCATGGGGGTGTAAGGAGTGTGGATGTGAACATATGCAGGCTGCAGCATGCAACAAACATACAAACAAACAGGGTGCCAGTACTGACATGCATGGGTGCATGTCTGCATGGCTGTGTGGTGTTTGACTGTGCCAGACAGCTGTCCAAGGATAGGCGATGGGTGTACCTTGGCATCAGGTCACATGACGATGATCTGCATTGTGACTCAGGGATGTAGTGTCTGCATTTGCCCACACAGGTGGGTATTGTATCCCCCATCTGGTCACCTGGGTGACTATTGTGTGTGGCCAATGCTGTGCATCGCTTGCCATGTATGTGGTTCTTAGTCCATGACATGGACGGTGTCTGGGATGTGCACACCTCCCACATGCATGTACAGTGACATGTGGAACTGTACCTGGGGTGTCTGGCCCATGTTGTGAAAATAGATTATCATCAGATGTGCCAGTCCTGCCCACCTGTGGCAGGAACTGGTAAGGGCCAGCAGGTTTACTCTGCACCTACATTGAGAGCATGCTAACAGCATTCCCTGGTGTCAGTGGCATCTGTACATACAGGGCATGTTGTCAGTCATGGTATGTCTGCTGTGGGTCACATGTGATGGCACCACAGGTGGTGCAGGTGTCCATTGGTGAACATGTGGGAGGTGCACTCTCTGCATGTACGTGCATATTGGACAGATGAACAGGATGACATGCCATCCGTAGCCCACTGGTGTCACTCCATAGTTACTATCAGTGGCCAATATGCAGTGTACTACCCACATATTGTCTGTTACCTAGGCATGTGTGTGTATGACACATGGGTTGAGAGTGTGCTCTGGGTAATACTGGGGTTGCTAACTGTGATTGCCTGGCCTTGATGTCACTTGTATGGGTATGGCTTTGCACTCCAGCCTCTCAGCCATTTCACAGCTGTTATCCATGTACAGTGGACATTGTGATATATAGTAGGGCCACCATGTAAGAAATATGCAAAATCCGCTCCAAATTTGCCACAGGTGTCACACAGTCACAACAACCTCTACATAGGATACGGGTTACAAACACACACACACACATGCATCATGTTTAGGAGTAGATCCCCTACCTAACTAGTTTATTAAATGACAGCACTACGCAGTTATAGTACACACCACGGATATTACTGGAGTACTCCTTCCACAAGAGTGTATTTCACAATGACTGACATCAGCAGGATGGCCAAAGTAGGGCATTTGAAATTGACTGCGAGTGACTAGCCTACAATGCATTGCTCCCTACACAGACAGTGAGACACACAAAACATCCACAACTGACATGTGTGGGTATAGAGCCCCTAACTGAGGTCTATATCACACTACAGCATGGAACTGTTATAGGACACACCACAGGGATTACTAGAGAGCCCCTTCCCCAAAGGTGTATTTCACAATGAATGACATCTGCAGGATTGCCAAAGTAGGGCATTTGAAATGTACTGCAAGTGACTAGCCTAAAATGCATTGCTCCCTACACAGACAGTGACACACACAATACATCCAGAACTGCCATGGGTGAGGTTGGAACTCCTACCAAACTAGTTTATTACACTACAGTGGTACACAATTATGGGACATGCTACAGAGATTACTGGGATACAACCATCCCAGAGGTATATTTCTAGGTGGGTGACATCAGCAGCCTTGCCAAAGCTGGGTATGCAAATTGTAAGGGGTGTAAGTACCCTAAAAAGCATTGCTTTCTACACAGTCAGACATGCACACAAACACACACACATTTGCCAGGTCTTGGGTTAGAACTCCCCCCTAACTCCTTTATCACACTATGGCCGTATGCAATTACAGGACGTGCTATGGAGATTACTAGGCTGCAACTGTCCCAGAGGTGTATTTCTAGGTGGGTGACATCAGCAGCCTTGCCAAAGTTGGGTATATGAATTGTAAGGGGTCTGAGATCTCTAAAAAGCATTGCTCTCTACACAGTCAGACATGCACACAAACACACACACATGTGCCAGGTCTTGGGTTAGAACTCCCCCCTAACTCCTTTATCACACTATGGCCATATGCAGTTACAGGACGTGCTATGGAGATTACTAGGCTACAACTGTCCCAGAGGTGTATTTTTAGGTGGGTGACATCAGCAGCCTTGCCAAAGTTGGGTATATGAATTGTAAGGGGTGTGAGATCTCTAAAAAGCATTGCTCTCTACACAGTCAGACATGCACACAAACTTGCACACTTGCCAGGTCTGGGGTTAGAACTTCCACCTAACCCCTTTATCGCACTATGGCCATATGCAGTTACAGGACTTGCTACAGAGATTACTGGGCTACAACCATCCCAGAGGTATATTTCTAGGTGGGTGACATCAGCAGCCTTGCCAAAGTTGGGTATGTGAATTGTAAGGGGGGTAAGTAGCCTAAAAGGTATAACTCTCTGCACAGTCCGTGACAGACAGATACGCACAATTGCCAAGTTTGGGGTTTGAGCTCTTACCTAACTAGTTTATCACATGACTGCAATACACAGTTACGGGATGCACTACAGAGATTACTGGGCTACAGCCTTCCCAGAGGAGTATTTCTAGGTGGGTGACATCAGCAGCCTTGCCAAAAGTGGGTATATGAAATGTAAGGAGGGTGAGTAGCCTAAAAGGCATTGCTCTCTACACAGTCAGAGACAGACAGACATGCACACAAACACTGACACACACTCACACAGTTGCCAGGTCTGGGGTTAGAACTCCTACCTAACCCCTTTATCACACTATGGCCGCACACAGTTACAGGACGTGCTACAGAGATTATTGGGTTACAACCCTCCCAGAGGTGTATTTCTAGGTGGGTGACATCAGTAGCCTTGCCAAAGGTGGGTATATGAATTGTAAAGGGTGTGAGTACCTAAAAAGCATTGCTCTCTACACAGTCAGTGACAGACACACACACACACACACACACACACACACACACACACACACACACACACACACACACGCTCTCACACATGCACAGTTGCCAAGTCTGGGGTTTGACCTCCTACCTAACTAGTTTATCACACCACTGCAGTATGCAGTTACAGGATGTGCTACGGAGATTACTGGGCTACAGCCTTGCCAGAGGAGTATTTCTAGGTGGGTGACATCAGCAGCCTTGCCAAAGGTGGGTATATGAATTGTAAGGAGTGTGAGTAGCCTAAACGGCATTGTTCTCTACACAGTCAGAGATGCACACAAGCACTTACACTGACACATACAGTTGCCAGGTCTGGGGTTAGAACTCTTACCTAACTAGTTTATCACACTACAGCAGTACACATTTATGGGATGTGCTGTGGAGATTACTGGACTACAGCCTTCCCAGAGGTGTATTTCTAGGTGGGTGACGTCAGCAGCCTTGCCAAAGTTGGTTATGTGAATTGTAAGGGGTTTGAGTAGCCTAAAAAAGCATTGTTCTCTACACAATCAGACATGCACACCAACACACACATAGTTGCCAGGTTTGGGATTGGAACTCCTCCCTAACATGTTCATCACACTACAGTGGTACGCAGTTACGGGATGCGCTACACAGATTACTGGGCTACAGCCTTCCCAGAGGAGTATTTCTAGGTGGGTGACATCAGCAGCCTTGCCAAAGTTGGGTATGTGAATTGTAAGGAGTGTGAGTAGCCTAAAAGCCATTGCTCTCTACACAGTCAGAGAGAGACAGACATGCACACAAACACTGACACACACTCACCAGGTCTGGGGTTAGAACTCCTACCTAATTAGTTTATCATACTACAGCAGTAAGCAGTTATAGGACGAGCCACAGAGATTACTGGGCTACAATTCTCCCAAAGGTGTATTTCACATTGCATGACCTCAGCAGGCTTGTCATAGTAGTGCTATGTGGTGGGTGGTGTGTGCATGGACCATAACCCATTCATGTAGGGTGACATGCAACATGCGACCACACATGGGGTCATATGTCACAGGTACATGTATACAGCTACAAGATAACTACATCTTTGTACAGTCATGTTGCACAGCTGGCACGTGCACCACATAGTCTGTGGTGCTGACAGGTCCTGGTAGCTAGCATTTGCAGTGAGTGACAGCTGCAACTAATGTGTTTGGGGCCCTTTGGCTGTGTGCTGGGTGAGACAAGCCTGGATGGCTCCTTGTCATGGTCAGCCTCTTCCACACATCTATGTCCATCTACTTTTGGCTTATTATAGTGTGTTGTCCTTACATATATGTCTGTATTCCTATCCACTGTGTGTGCAAGGCATGAGTGGTGCATACTGACATGTGTCTGCACTAACAATTGCAATTGCCAGATATGTCTGGTCCACTGGTGTTTGCAGACATGGCCTTCATGTGTGTGTGAACATGCCCAGTATGACCTCTCAGTATGTCAATGACTGACATTGCCTTCATTTCTCTAAGTGTGTGAGCATGCCCAGTAAGGCCGTCTGTATTGCATGTGTGGATCATGTCCAGGTGGTTTGTACTGCAGTGCTGACCTTTGTGTTGTACACCGACAGGTAGCATGCTGTGTCTGCAGGGTATCCATTGATAATTTGGCACAGACTGTTGCAACATGTCTGCATTGCGGGGGGAGCAACTGACTATTTTTATGTTTCTACACAGGATTGGGGGGTGCACCTGACTGTTACTATATTTCTATGTAGAATGGGGGGCACACCTGACACTTGTACAAATTTGCTAGGATTGTGCTGGTATGTCATGTACTCCATTTCAGTCAGTAGTCTTACCTATCATGCTGGCTAGGCCATACCAGTGTACTACAGTTCTTATCTTTGGATTACCTACATATTAGTTTCTGACTTCCTAGCCTTCACAACTGACTTTCCACTACCTGGCCTGCTGTAGTCTGTCTGTGTAGGCCTGGGGGGAGGTTACCCATAGCCCTCATTCAGAGGCCATAGTACAGCATTTGTTTGTGTTTTCCTACACCTGTCCTGCTGGCTGTGACTGTTGTTGGGTGTGACCCCCCCCCTCCACCTGACTGGCATGTATGAGTTCCTTATATTGTGGGTGTCCCAGTACTGAGGGTGGTGCTGCAGGGCTGCCTATGTTGGATGCACATAGTACACTCCATACACATGGTTAGGCAAAGGTAGTGTAATGTTTGGCATCCCTTTTACTGTATGTGAGAGTCAGAGAGAGGTGCTATTCCCTGAGTCTCTCCCATGTCAGAGTATATGCTATGAGTTGCCTCTTTGCCATGGCCAGGGCATACTGGGCACACCTTCTTCTGCCTACTGGGGCAGGCTCAGGTTGTTCCTCCTCTGAGTCACTCTGTGCTTGTGCAGGCCTTGGCATTAGTGGGGGGCTGTGTGGCCCTGCCCCATGCTGTTCCTGCTGCAGCTGTTTCCGCAGGATCATATCGTGTAGCATGGTACATACAAGGATGATTTGGTTACATGTAGTTAGTGAGTACTGCAAGGCTCCACCGGATGTGTCCAGGCACTGGAACCATGACTTGAGCATCCCAAACACATGCTCTGTTATTATTCTTGTTTGTGCGTGTGCCTCATTATGCAGTTCTTGTTCGGTTGTGTGTGCATTTCTGATGGGTGTCATCAGCCATGGCTCCAGTGTGTATCCAGCATCCCTCACTAGGTGACCATGTGGGATGTCCCATTGGCAAATTTCTGGTACAGCTGCATCAGATGCCAGATGTGGGAATCGTGATAGCTTCCATGGCAGCCAGCACACATGTTCAGTATTATGCCCTGGGCATCGCACACGACCTGGCAGTTGATGGAGGGGAAGCCCCTGTGGTTGATGTAGATCCTACCCTGCTCACCAGGTGGTGGTTTGATTCGTATGTGCGTGCAGTCTATTGCACCCACTACCTCAGGGTATTCTACTATTTGGTGGAAGAGATGCATATTGCTGGCCAACGCCTCAGAGGTGATGGGGAAATATACGTGCTCACCGACATGTGCTGACATGGCATCCAGGAACTGGTGAAGTTCCCTGGATGCTGATGCCTGTGAAATCCCCATCATATCCCCAGTAGGCCTTAGGAAGGTACCTGTAGCTAGTATTCTTAGGTCTACACATACCTTGGTATCCACTGGGATTGGTTCCCCTCTGTTAGTTCTGTGTGTCAGATGTGACTGGCACAGCTCAACAATTTGCTGTAGCAGGTCCCTGTCCACCCTATAGCGCTCCACTATCTCCAGCTCATGTAGCCCTTGATAGGTTACCCTGGGTCTGTGCACTCTTCTCCGTCTCCTCACTCTGGGTTGGTCAGCAGCATTCACATCCTCACCACCCTCAGCCTCTTCCCCAAGTTGTATGATAGCTATTGCAGCCTCTAACATTTTGCTGTTGTGAGTGTTAAAAGTTCCCCGGTTGTTTACACCAGTGCTGTAGGGTGTGAGAAAAACCAGAAAGGTAGGTGTTTGCATAGTTTATAG
This sequence comes from Protopterus annectens, assembly GCF_019279795.1. NCBI lineage: Eukaryota > Metazoa > Chordata > Ceratodontiformes > Protopteridae > Protopterus > Protopterus annectens. The sequence continues at coordinate 1,734,550,292 of NC_056729.1, read as the reverse complement.
TGGCATTCTGGGCTGGGCTGGTCTGCTGCCTGTGTAATTGGCTGGTTCTGATACTTTTCACCTTGCAGCAAACCCAGTACCCCTTGATTACCTTCCTACTGCTGTTTTCCCTTCCCATTGCCCTTCTGTTTCAGCCCGGGTGCGCACCATGCAATCAGTGTACTCCAATGTGCACCCTGCTGCTATTTCCTGGTTTAACTTCCTTTATCTTCCTGTAGATCCTGGTGTGTGGCGCACACACCCGCTTACACTTTGTCAAAAGTGCTAGGCAGGTTTAGGCACATCCCCTAGCTTAGCTGTGCTAAGCTAGGAGCAACCCCGAGCCACAGGCCTCCAATCCGCTTGCAGTATGCCTGAAACACCAACCCATGATGTCACGTACCTGCTAGTCTTGGACTCGGCTATTCATACTCTTACACTGTTGGGACCTGCCTCACATGCTGGAGAAAACTGGGATTCACTATCCTTCCCCGCATTTGCACAGGATTGCCTGCTAATACATAGTTACATGTGTCACACTGAGCCTCCCCCCTTAGCTACAACTATTCACTGGCTGGGTTGCCTTTTGCTTGCCATTGACTTGCATGGCAGAATACTGGTTTTAGTTGGAATGCTTGTTTTAGGTTTATTTTCTTATTTTCCCCCCAATCCCATTTGCGCGCCACTGCCCGATGCTTCAACAGCCGTGATCGCTAGTAATAAAATAAAAGTTGTATTTTCTACATTTTGCATTGTTTGCAATGCCAATGGCCTTATACTTGGCCACTGGCATGCTTCCTCAATGATATGCAGCCTTTATTTGGAGCTGTCATGTCTCCATTTTGGATTTTGCAGAACTGTACTCGGTTACTAACCAAGTACATTTCTGCATATTACGCTAGTCCTGTACGCCATGATTCCAGCTTCCTGGTTAGCAAATTTACTTCATTTGCATGGTTTTCACCTGCAAATGGGGTAATTGGCATACGGGGGCTGGGAACGTGCAGCACTAGTGCTAGAGCTCTCGCGCACGTCAAACGAGCACGTATGTGGTTCACTTGGCTGCCATATTGCCAACATTACCCCTTACACTGACCAAGCACACCATGCAAGCTTTTGAGAATCCAGGGGATTGTTTGAGATAAGCAGTGTTTGTCGGCTGCATTGCTATGTGGAATGTAATTTGCTTACAACAGGTAATGTCTGGAGAATGAGTTTAATTGATGGAAAGGGATACATAGTAATATATGAAGAAATAGTAAGAATTAGAAATGGTACTATTTTTTTTTCTGAGCTGTGAATCACTTTGTGCTGTAGGTACAGTGTAAGAAGTAGACTGGAAGCAGACAATATATGTGCCTATTTCTGTGCAGCAAAATGTACTTTTCTTACATCAGGTAAAATCTTGCATTTAGACAACATCCTCTTCCATTAAGCAGTGGCTGGTGCCACATAACTCAACAAAGTAAAGTTGTTTTTCCTTCATTTCACACCTTCATGGGGTAAGTGCCTCTTCCCAGTGTTTTATCTTCAGCATGGTTATTGCTCCACTCTCCGATATTGGTTGTTTTAAGCCATCCAACTATGATCCTATTACATTTCATATATCGCCGTTCTCAAGTACATTTTAAAACTGTGTAGTTTTACTGACTGTTATATATCATGGTTCTCAGGTACTGATATAACACCACTTTAATACCCACGCATGCTAGAACTGGTTGGTTACTTGTGAAGATTCCTTGTACTGGATATACTTATTATTGCTATCCCACTGTGGTCAGTACTGAATCAAATAGATCCTACTGTGGTCAGTACTGAATCAAATAGATCCCACTGTGGTCAGTACTGAATCAAATAGATCCCACTGTGGTCAGTACTGAATCAAATAAATCATCTTTAAATGTGTTTATAAGACTGCGTTTTTACTTGTGCTACTTGCTTGCTTTTGAAACTTCCTTGTATTCATTTTGGTTCTAGCCCTAATGGTGGTTTTAGTTCTAGCTAGTGGTGGTTGCAGTTCCAGTAGAACTTCTAGTTCTACTGATGATTCTAGTTCCGGTGGTGTTTCTAGCCCGAGTGGTAGTTCTAGTTCTAGTAACACTTCTAGTTTAACTGGCAGTTTTAATTCTAGTGGTTCTACTTCCATAGGTTCTCATTACTGTTGTTAATCTAGTTTAGCCATTTAACACTGCTGAGGTATCCATGCAACATTTTTGATCATTGTATTGCCTTTTTCTAACAGAGAGGACATTCCACATTTTCTTTAGGGTAGCATTACTTGTAAGTAATGAATTGCAAACTCCTACTAATAGCTGTTACACATTGCCACATTTAATTAGGATGTGGTATACATTGTAAGCTTAAGTGTGTTTTCAGGATGATCCTCTCAAGGTTTACCCTAACATATTGTATCCTAAACCTTTACTACTTCTACTGCCGCCTACCTTTTCTGTCTACCCACCCCCCACCACTGCCATCCATTTTGTCTATTCAAACATTACCTCTCATAGTTTGTGTGCATAATGCATCCACCCACCCTTCCCTGTTATCATGGGGCCACAGTCTGTTCGAGACCCTTCTGTGGTCAGCCTTCTAGCACTTGGAACTCTGAAACAGTGTGGAATGGCCTCATGTTTACTGACAATATCTTACTTTTATCTAACAATGACACAGTTTGTAAGAATTCTAAACATTTATTCAGGGTGGAGGCAAATCTCTCACTGCCTACACGTATCTATAGACAGCACATCAACACTGCACTCCTACACAATGCTCAATGTGTTTATTCCAAGACGGTAAAATAATACCTATACGCAAAAGCAACAAGCCTCAGTCTGCACTCTGTATCTCTATCTATCCCTTCTAAGCCTACCTTCAGGAGGTGGCATGATGGCTCCATGTGCCCAGCCATCTGACTGTAAGTGCCTTCTGCCACTCACACAGCAATGGCTAGAATTTTTGATTATTTTATTATCAAACACCCAGACTTCCATCTCACTAAACTACACAAGGATAAGGTAACAACTGTCTCTTTGGTGCCACAATCTGGAATGTGATAAAGGCTTTTACATTTATTTTATTTATTTAACATTTGTTGACTGGGAAAGTCTGACTAGGTTCCACAGAGCCTGTTTTCAGTGGAGGACCAGGGAGAAATGCTCCAGACGCATGTCTTCAGAATGTGGGAGGAAACTGGCACAGCATCCATGGGACCGACCGTCCGGATGCTGTGTTCTCCTGTGTTCTGCACGAACTCAATGAGAATTAAACAGCTGAGACAGCTTTTTATTTTATCCTCACCTCAGGATACGCCCCTCAGTGCCCCGGCAACTGTGGTGGTCCACCCACAAAGGTGGGTGGTGCCTCCACCGACCCTGAAATTACCGTCCCATCAGCAAGCCTCATACATAAATACATAAGAATAATGGAACTCCTTAAATAAAGACCCCAACTGGATTTAGCTGCTTTGGCGGCTTTCATTTTTTTTAAACTTTTTTGACTTTTTTTTAAACTTCTTGAACTTTTTGAGGAGCAGGCAGTCCAGGCCATTGACCCCAGTTGGCAGTCCTGACACAATACCTCCTCACTTCAAGCTTTCGACCAAATCACATCTCAAAAATCATCACAAAAAACCAACACAAAATGTCAACCAACCATATCACACAAAAAGGGCAGGAACTGACTAAGTGGACAGGGTCCAGCGAGGTCAAGTTGCATCGCCATGTGTCCCCTCTCAAGCCTGTCACAAGTGGTGTCACACAGCTCTCTCCACCTGGAAGTACAAGCAACCACTACTTTCTTACAGGCACAAAACACTGCAATTACTGCTGATGGGTTTGAAAGACAACTGACACTGGATCGTACCAGACAACAGACACAACACACCTCCTTCAGAAGGGTCTCACAGAAGCGCCAGACTGAGTGCCAAACCATAGCCTATAAGCGCCAAAGAAGAATACAAGTGCCCGCCGGTCTACAAATATAGAAAAACAAAGGTAGCTGGGTGAGCATATTTGTGGCAGAAGAAAGTATCAGAAGAAGTTATCAGGGATTTGACCACCCACGCTTGACACACACACGTTTAGAAAGTCTCCGTTGCTACTACTGTTGGAAGACCTTCTACACAAGAGACCACATGGTCATGAAGGAATCATCCTCATCACCATCAGACCAATGATTGAGTACAATGCCCCATCTCTGAATGTACCCAAATACATGGATCTCACATCTATACCACCCCCAAAGTTCCCCACCAAAAAAAGGAACCAAAAGTTAAAAAGGTCAAAAAATAAAGGGGACTGAAAGAACTCCTTATGCTGCCCGACTCCAAGAACTCCAGCTCAGTTCAGTCGCTGCCCAGAGGTGACATACAAGGCCATGTCAAGGCCAAGCATTTGCAACATGCTTCACTTCACAAAAAAATCAAATCTAGATCAAAAACTACAGGCGGGACTTAAACCTGAACCTGCGGTTTTAAGGAAACATGCTGAAGGGAGGACAGATCACCCAGACAGAGGAACATGTGCTGTGGAACAAAATCACGGTACATGTGAGAGGCACTCCCTGCTGGCCTTGTTCAGAAAGACCAATGGATGGAGATGGGGAGATGATATACCCCAGGGAACAGAGGCACAGCACAATAAAATAATGGGCATAGTTTTCTTCAAACTAAAGGGGTGGTGAAAGCCACAAAACTCTGGGCTAGGCTTATAAATGCCCTTGGGCAGATAGCCTAGTATGAACCTATGAACCTATGCAGTACCTGGAGGAAACATACGCGAATGCAGGGAGAACATGCAAACTCCACACAGAAGGCACCCCAGCTGAGAATCGAACTGGAGAACCTCTTGCTGTGAGGTGACAACGTTAACCACTGCACCACTGTGCCGCAGAATCTCTTAATTCTCTAGATATGACTTTGGTCTCATAGTTATCCATGCATGAATAAAATATTATTAGATACTCTAATGAAACAGAGATATAGAGAGACAATACTGAACTCTCCATTCATCTGTCTGAGGCAACAAAAGACACGGGTCTTGAGCAGTATTTTTCTTATCATAGATAATGAAGCCACAATGAAAGAAGATCATTTATTTAACGACTGTCTGGCTTGCTAGTGTGGTTAGAGGGGTAAGAGGGAGGTGATTCTTGATAAGGCCTAGCTACTTCACCCGGAAAGGCCTACACCTCTTTCCTTATGGCTTCTGCATGTAGGTTAAAATATTTCTGTCACTTAGTACCTTTTCTAGGCAGAGTCTGACTCCTGGACACACTTGGCAGTTGATGCAGAGGATTAAAGGTTTGAGTTGTAGTTCCTGTGGTGCAGGGTTTGATTCTCTCAGTCCTCATTTGCCTAGCGTGTGACCTTGAACAAGTCACTTAACCAGACAGTGCTTTGGTAGGGTTGCCACCTTTTCAAATGGCCAAAGTGGGACATTTTCGGGACACACATCAGATTTTACAGGCTGACACATACCCACAGTAAGTAGGAAGGATACTTTTTTTTTTTTTAAAAGCTTATTCTTTCTTCTTTTAGCATTTTGCTTATTCTGTTTCTTGTAACATTTAGATTTTTTAGATAAGAATATTTGTTTTTGCAACTATTACATAAAAATATGGGATATAATTTATGTCCTACAATCTCAGACATTTTCCATTTTTTATTTTTTGTCGGGACACTACCCAAGAGGAAAGAGGAACCGTCAAAGTGGGACAGGTGGTAACCCTATGCTTTGGGCTTTTGGGAATCTGGGCTAGTCTCCTCAATAGTCCCCTGGCCTGCAAGCCTAATAACTATCTATGAGCCTATGAACACAGAAAGCTCCAGTTCAACTTACCTTAATGTAACAGTGCTTAACATGCTCAAACATCAGGCCTTCCTATCCCCTTAACAACATCCATATTCATGTAGTCACAGAAACATGATTTTGCTGTTCAGATAGTACCCATGTTATGTTCCTGTCATTCATTTATACCCTCCTGGAGCTGCACTGAGAGTATCCATATTTATCTGTGATCCTAGCATGTCATGCTAGATCTCATAAGAGCTAACCTTGAACTTCCTGATGGCACAGTCACTTTGAACAAAACCACCTATCATTTTATAACTAATTATGGGTTTCTATCTATGTACCCTTTTGACCATGAATTATTTGAAGAATATTCATATTAAGCCCGATAATTTACTGTTAGGTGACTTGAACACCCTGAATAGTAACCGTCAGGCCTACATTCCATAATAAGTATGCAGAGCAGTTTCTAAGACTTTTTAATTACATTTCCCTAGACCAAATGTTTCTTCTCTCCATTAGCAGTGCAAATCCTCTTAATGTCATCCTTACAAATATTGCCCCACCCTTCACCTCTGCATGTGCCTCTTTGCCCTTAACTAAGTCTAACCAAATGCTGTTATTCTCTGGCATGCTGATAGTAACACTGCTAGTATGACACTCAGTACATTCAGTGACTATCCAGAGAAGTTCAAAGGTTCATTGCAACCATGATAACCCAATTACAGTGCTGTTACATATGACTTCAAGTTCTATCCACATCCAGATGTATACTGGTGTCTATCCCTATCCACATAATTATAAAGAGAAATTCCAAAACAAAACCTTACTGTGTGAATTTTCACACAAACAAATTGTGCAACACAGGAAAAGACTACCGGCTATATGTTTTGAATATCTTTCCCCCGGTACAAATAAATCAACAAGCTTGCTCAGGAAGAATCTCAACCACTTCATTACAGAAATTAAAAGCTAGCTATGAGCATAAAGTTAGCAGCTCCTACAAAGTTAATCATAAGCCCCATTTTTAACTAAATTAGGAAACACATACGTGGCATCTACTACTTGTCTAAAAGATAAAACAGAAGTAACCAGAAAGCTCGACTCAGGTCTGGTATCCCATCTATGATCCAGAGGGTGAAAGGACTAACAAGAAACACAGGAATAGTCCAGATAAAATCAGTTTAGCTAGCAGGTCTAGGAGACTGACTCTCTCTGTCTCTCTCTCTCTCTCTCTCTCTCTCTCTCTCTCTCTCTCTCTGTCTTTCTCTGTCTCTCTGTCTGTCTCTCTCTCTCTCTCTCTCTCTCTCTCTCTCACTATCTCTCCGATACTCACACTGTAGGAGGAATACAGACATCTTGTTAAAGATTCATTTAGTTTATTCAGTTAAGTAGGTAGATGGATGAGAGGTTAGTTATTTAAATACAGTTACAGACAATCGTGGGAGGGTCCAGGGGAGCCGACTGGAGGAAAATCTGGTTGATGGCAAAACAAGGAGCCAATCCAAATGCTTAGAGGTTAGTCCCATATTTGAAAATTCCTGAAAGACCAGTGAGGGTTCACCAGCTCAACAGTCTGTAGAACCTCATTCTTAGTTAAAAAGTATTTATGTTTATTTTTAACAAACAAAAAATGACAACATACCATGAGCTACCACTATAGAACTCTAGGATCATAGGATCATTTATTTAGTTATTTATTTGACATTTCTTGACCAGGTTGGTTCATCCGGGCTGAGGCCCTTTTTCAGTGGAGATCCGGGGAGAAAAGCTCCAAAGTTACAAAATATATACAAGCTCCAAAAATAAAAACATTTCCTAGTACACACAAAAAAACATAACAATGTAAAGCGAGTATACAATGATAATACCGATTACAGATTATATACAATGTTGGCTAGCTATGTATATTAAGATATGTAGGGGTTACCTCATAGGAGGTTACTAGGCTAATGAGCCTAGGTCCATTACAAGCCATACCTACTCTTATTCCCATGATAGGCACCTATCACCCCTGTTCAAGATGGACATAGTTGGAACCCCTGGGTGAATTTATGGTTACCCATCCAATCGTCCAGATTGCATTTGAAGAGGGCCAATGAGGTGCTCTGCTTATTTAAAAAAAAACACACATTTGCTTGGGCTTCATCAGGTCCAATGAATAAGTCTATTCCTGCACCTAGAGTTGTTGTGATATATCATTGTTGCAACTAAATGCCAGTAACTGTGAATGTCCTTCTCTGAGATGGACAAACAGAGAGGTACACACGCCTATCTTAATGTAAGAGCATTGCAGCTACAGTTCAATTTGTATACTACTAGCAGCATGAACTAAAAGGTTCCTTCGGAGGGGTGCAGTGACAGGGTAATACCTAATTTGGAAGAGCCCTGGGGCCCCCAACCTGAAATCTACGGGGGTGACAAGTGGTGAGCCACCTTGATGTTAAATTTGTTCACAGTTTTCTCCATGTAAAAATAACTCTAGCCATAATACTCTGTATGGTACATCACAAAAGTAGTGCTGTTGAATTTTCTCCTGAGTAGTGGGCAAAAGAAGTAGTCCTTGTAGTTGCAGTAGCGCATAAGGGTGGGGGGGGGTCACAATGGTATGTTCCTCGTTTGTCTCCCTCTGGTCTGAATCTGCACTCTACCCAGTCCCTAATGTTCTTGGATCTGTTGAAAACAAAACAAGGGTGGGGTTCTAGGAGCTTTTCCAGTTGTTCATCATCTGTAATTGCCACCTAGTTGTCGGTCATGATCTTTTTGATTGCTTTGTTATCTACTGTAAAGTGACAGCCATGCTTCTTTTTCTTCTGGCCTCCTGTTGATCCTATTGTATTCTTTGAGACCTAGGAGTTTCCTGGGGGGGCAGGTAAAAATTGGGTTCTCTGCCTACTTTAAAGTTATGATGGAGTTGAGGACAGAATTAGTAATCTATTACGGTACCCCTAGCTAGTAAGTCTTGGTGTAGGCTGATTAGATTTGTGATGAAACCTCTAAGCTCTTTGGAGAGATGCATAATGCTCATCCCCTGAGAATTTATAACATTTCTCTTAGTGATCTGGGGGTGCAGGCTTTTACTGTGCAGCAGCATATTAACCCTGGTTGGTTTTCTGAACAGGGTATTGGACAGGTATTTGTTTTTAGTGTCCTTAGATACAGTTATGTCTAAAAAGCTGATTGCAGACTTGCTGTGAGGGGTTGTGAAGCTCAGGAAGCGTGTGAATTTACTAGTATGGCTGCTAAAGTAATTCATTGTGGCTTCTGTGGCTTTGTCCCCTCCCAGATGAGAAAAATGTTATCAATGAAACAGCGATAGCATTTTATCAATGTAAAATATGGGCTTTGGTACACTGCCTCCTCCTCCCATTTCCCAAGTCAAATTAGCCAGGGCTGGGGCCATGGCCACCTCATGTCTATTCTAGTTGTCTGCTGATAAAAGCTGTTGTTAAACATGAAGTAGTTGTTCCTAAGGGTTACCTTATAAGTTTGGCTAAAGTTTTATCCTGCCCAGTCACTTCTCTGTCTCCACCCTTGATCCCCTGAATATCCTCATCAAAATCACTCCAAATGAGAATGTTATTGCACAAAAACTAAAAATGCCAGTTTCCAGGGCCCAAGTAACATCCATGGTTGCCTCCTAATAAGTGGTAAATATAACTTTGCTCATCCTGTCCTGAACAATTTCAATCTTAGCTTCTCCAGTGGTTACATAGCAGATGGCTGTAGAACTGGGTGTGCCCACCACAGCCTGTCAGAGCTATAGACACATAATTTGCACTAGTATCATATGTAAAAGTATGGAACACATCATGGCTATAGGATTGGGTATGTTCACCACAGCCCCTCAGAGCTATAGACACATAACCCTCACTAGTATCATATGTAAAAGTATGGAACACATTATGGCTATAGAACTGGGTGCATTCACCACAGACCCTCAGAGCTATAGACCCTCAGAGCTATAGACACATAACCCTGACTACTTGCGTCAGAAGTGGAAAGCTTCACTATTCCCTTGCAGAAGGATAATGATATCCAGGATGCAGAATCCTACACCAAGGCACTGTATATACATCTTCAGGATTGCATGGACCATGCTATCCCAAATAAAACCAAGACTCCTTCCTCAAGCAAGAAGAAACCAGTGTGGTGGACCCCGGCCATAAGCAAACTATACAATAAAAGGAGGAGACTTATACAAAAAAAGGCCAAATCTCAAGTAGAAAAATCATCCCTGATCAGCATTAGTAAGAAATTGAGGGCCCTCATCAAGTCAACTAAAGCCAATTTTGAAAAGAAAGTTGCCAAGGATGCCAAGGATAACCATAAGGCCTTCTATGGCTACGTGAAAAACCTAAATGGCAACGCTCAGGTCTGTTCTGAGCTAGTACAAAATGGAACAAAATACACTGACCCTTCTGACATTGCCAACATCTTGGCTGATAGGTTCAGTGCAAATTCCCCCCGCCCCCACCACCTACTACTATTCCAGGGGATTGTGTAACTCCAATTATTACTGATACGTTGGTTAATAAGGCTCTGTCTAAAGCTAAAAACACTACCTCTATGGGACCAGATGGTGTCCCAGGCTGTGTCATATGCGAGCTCCAAAATGAATTAACCCCGCAGCTGAATACCCTGTTCAGTCTCAGCCTCTCGACAGGATATGTGCTCACAGAATGGCGCACAGCAACAGTGGTTCCGCTGCACAAGGGTGGGCCCACAACCAACCCTGGGAACTACCGACCAATAAGCCTGACCAGTCTGATCTGTAAGGCAATGGAGCGAATCATTATGGAACTCATAAATGAAGAGATTGGGAACCTCCAAACACTTGACTCCACACAGTTCGGCTACGTCAAGGGCAGATCATGCCTCCTGAACCTGGTGAACTTCTTTGAGACAGTTACTCAGGCTATAGAAAAGGGAAAGGAGGTACACACGGCTTACCTTGACCTTGATAAAGCATTTGACACCATTCCCCATTCAGGTATTATTGATAAACTAACCAACCTGGGCATAAACCCTTACATCATAAGATGGGTTGCAAACTGGCTCTCAGACAGATCCCACAAAGTAAGAGTAGCAGGATGTATGTCCGAATCCAGTCCAGTAACGAGCGGTGTGCCTCAGGGCTCTGTCCTAGGGCCCCTCCTGTTTGGCATATACTTCTCAGAAGTACAGGCAAGCACTGAAGGGCTGTGGCTGACCAAGTTTGCAGACAATTGCAAACTGGGTGCTAAAATAGATTTTCCGGCAGACATGGATATCCTCCAGAAGGGCCTTAATGAGACTGATGCATGGTGTCAAAGCCATGGTCTCAAGCTAAATGCTAAAAAATGTGTAGTAATCCCCTTTGGAAAAAACAGAGTACCCGCGAACTACCACATAGGAGGTAACCCCCTGAAATCTGAAGAAGTAATAAGGGATCTAGGGACCCAAGTAGATAGTCAGCTTTCCTTTGATAACCATGTTGCCAAGGTGGTTAGAAAAATCCTTCTATGTGACCCATCTGATCACGAAAAGGTTTGCATCAAGATCTAAGGATGTAGTGGTGCCCCTCTACTCTTCCCTCATCAGACCCATTATTGAATACAATGCACCAACTGGAATGTAGCTGGCTAGGCACCTCCAGCAGCTGAAGAGACCACAGAGGTACCTCACTAAGAGGATTACTGGCCTCAAACAGTTGCCCTATGCAGCAAAATCTACTCGAGCTACATGATCTAGGGATATAAACCTCAGCACATCAATGAATAGAACATGCTGGAGGGATAGATTCCCTTTGCAAAGACTTCCCTTGCTATGGAACAAGGTCCCGATCTACATAAGACACAGCCCCTCGCTATCAGTCTTTAAGAGGAACCTTGACGAGTGGCTGGGTAACAGAAAGTTCACACCAGGGATCATACCAACAGCTCTACTAGACAGGGGCCAAGGGTACTAGCTGCTAGATCTAGGGCCTAGGGAACTAACCAAAGGGGCGGTGAATACCGCACAATGTGGCTGGGCTAATATATGCCTTCAGGCAGATAGCACAGTACCTACCTATGAACCTATGAACCTATGAACTAGTATCATATGTAAAAGTACGGAACACATCATGGCTATAGAATTGGGTGTGACCGACACAGACCCTCAGAGCTATAGACACACAAGTCTCACTAGTATCATATGTAAAAGTATGGAACACATCATAATTGAACTTATCAACTATGAAATAGGTGGTTTCAGTTGCTGATCCTAGCTAAACATTTCCTCCTTTGTCGCATTATGGATGGCCAACTAACAGAACCTACTCAGTTAGATTTAGAGGTACCTTATCCACAGAAATGAGAATACATGTAGTGCATTAGGTCAGATAATATTATATGCATTTGTCACAGGAAGTACAGAAGACAAAACAATAACAGAGAAGAGGTTTGGTTCAGAGAGGCGAGCTGCCCTTAAACATACGTGTCAAATGTAGTCAGTGGGGCAAGGAAGTGGGTAGGATATATAAATTACCCCCCACCTAATGAACACCCTTAGGATCCATAGCTGGTCCACTGATATTGCAGCAAGTCTGAGGGAGTAGAAAACCCACTGGTAGACCTGGCATGAACGTGGGGCATTAGGGGCTGGGCAGGTAAAATGATGTCCCCAGAGTGACCAAAAAAATAAGTTTATTCCTCTTATATAGTTTGTTTATACTAGGTTCCACCATACAGGTTTATTCCTGAACTTGTCAAGCATACAAACTGTCCATAAATGTAGTAATGTGTGAGATGCGGTCTTTGACGGAAGGGGTGGGTGCCTACACTTGCTATAATAAGAAGAGTTTGGTGGTAAGTCAGGTATTATGTTCATTGTGAGTATTATTGGTCATTGGATTTTTCCAAAGAATGGGCAGCTACAAGTGTAGAGCACAATGGGGACTAGATCTCATATTTTGATCCCTTATTTGGTCTAAGGAAGTAGCATTTACAAAACCTAGGAAGTGTGTATCCTTATTTGTTGTATAGGTTTCCCAGTTAATGCAAGGATAATTGAAATCCCCCGGCTGAACAGTGGCAGGTTCAATGCAGAGCAGCTCCAGTTTGTTTAACTGTACCTCGTGGGTTGCAGGTGACATAGAGGAGGTATAGTAATTGGCCATAATACGGTACACATTTTTATTAACAGTAAGTAGGATCTGAAGGAATTCCAGATCATTGTCCTGATTTAGAAGTTTAGATGAGAATTGACTTCTTAGAAATACTGACATGACCCCCCCCCCCCCCCCGGCAACATAGTCACTTTGGTGGTGGGTCTGGAAGAGTAGTAGGAGTTGATATCCAGCAGTACCCGGAGACATCATTACCTTCAGATATCTATATTTCTGAGGGCCAGAATGGCCTACAAGGAGCACACATTTGTATCTAGGCTTCTAGTCTTGATTTTGAGCAGACTGGCCTTGCCTAAAAAAGGCACTATGGTGGAAGAAAAATTCTTGGTTGAGGTGCCTTCTGTGTGGAGTCTACATGTTCTCCCTGTGTTTCGGTGGGTTTCCTCTGGGTGCTCCAATTTCGTCCCATGTTACAAAGACATAAGTCTGGAGCATTTCTCCCCAGACCTCCACTGAAAATTGGCTCATTCCAAGTCAGACTTTCCCTGTTAACAAATGATAAATAAATAAATAATAAATATGAATGTAATGAGGAGAGAGGTGCAGACTATCTATAGTAAAACAGGCAGGGCTGTCAATCATTTCATCCCAAGCTGATGTATAGTGCACCCCCTTAGAATGACAACTATGGCTAAGCCAGTAGTTAAAATCAATTATCTTTTCTTTGTATTGTGGTCTCATTCTTGGAAATAGTAAAATGCTGGGTCAAGATCAGTTTCATACCAACTACTGATACATATTTTGAGAGTTTCGTTATCTCCTTCTTTATACAATTCACGGGTGTGTCTCAAGTCGTTCAATCCCATGTGCAGAATGATCAAGTCATACATGTACCTTGGGTGAGGAGACCTGAGGATTCTAATGACATGGCAAATCCTTGCACCTGAGTCACAGCTTACTGCTGCCCTGTCCTTGCTCAGGCTGGTGACTGGTGCGTCAGTGTGTTTCACTACTGAGTCACCTATGCTTAAGATGTTACCAGATGTGTTGGCTCAGCCTTGATACCTCAAGGGCATTAGCCTGCCAACTGGATTTCACACTTTTTCTCTTTTACTGTTTGTTCTGACTACAGATGCTTTTCATTTGCAAATATGATGCTGGGTATCATATGCATATCATGGGAGGAAAGAGACTTAAAGACCCCTGTGAAATCATGAATCTTGGTGTCTGCTACAATCATATGAAGTACAATAAAAAAACATAAGAAAAAACATGATTTCAGGGCACAATCTCCCATGTGCCTTCTACACTGGAGTCTTTACTATGCATATCCCCTTTCTTACATTATTTCACTCTGAAGTTGCTATACCTCAGAGAATGAAACATGAGTAAGAGGCAAAGCAACACCTTTGTTGCACATTCTGCAGGATTTTACAAGCTCAAAGAAGGTAAAGTAAAACATTTTGATACACTATCAGTCCCCATGAGGCAATCCACATCACTGATATCTGCCACCTCAAGCTGTTGTGTTGAAGCAACTCTGATATGAACAATGGTGACTTGACCAAATGACTGTAAACCCTAATGTGCACCTTTTTGCTGGGATGATATAATATTTGTCTCCCTCATTAATATTGTGGTGAGTACCCCACCCCTTTTTCCTCACTAGTATCCTTGCCTGTCATCCTTACTACTATAATGGTGAGTATCCCCCTCTGTCATTTAGGACACCAAGGTTTGATCCCCTAATAGGAGTGGCTATACCATTGTGTCAGGGGATGTATATCACATGCTTTGCATGAATGAGGTGCTCGGTTTAATCTCCAGCATCTCCATAACAGTTTGCTTTTTACCTTCCTTAGTATAGTGGTGAACATCCCCACCTGTAATGTGGGAGACTAGGGTTTGATTCCCTGAGAGGGAGTAAATGTATCTTTAGGGGTTATACATTCAGGGTTGGGGGTTAGTATAATAGTCAAGGTGTTTACCTCATGCACACAAGGTACAAAGTGTGATTCTCATCCTTAGTCACTGGCCAGTTAATGACCAATTGTGTAAAAATCTGCAGACTGATTGCATGGTATTTATCCATGAAATCCATTTTAAAATCCAAAAACATTCACTGACTAGCTATGTTAATTATTTGTGTAGCCTTTATACTGCCTTCTAAAATAAATTTCTTTTGCATTATGGGTCATTTGTTGTATAGCCTTATATGCATGATATACTGGACTACATGACACTATGTACATGGTGTGAGGTATACATGCACCAGTTCATGTCTATAGTGTACTGGTGAGCACATGGTGGCAAGCACACTCTAGAGACATCAGTAGAAGTCTGAACAATTCAAAATGCTAAAGACGTTGAGTGTGTGAGCTGACATTTATGCATTTACGCACAAATCCTGACTGACCCTTTCTCCCATAGCAGGACCACTCTTTACTATCTATCTTTAACATGCTATTTCAGGTGCTCTGATATTCTCTATTAATTCCTACTGTAGCAGCTCACCTCCTAATGGTTGGTAAACTTTATAAACAATGTAAAAAAAAAATAGTTTTATTAATCCTTTTACTCAAAATTTTAAAAATTTTAACTTATTTAGTCAGGTATGTTGGCATGTTACTGTAACAGTACTATATAAATGTTCCTGTATTTGAAATGTTTTACCTGTCTGACATTATCTGTATTGTAAACGGAAACACCTGGCTTTGAGCGAAACAAACAGTAAGTTTCAATCCTCTGGCACAACAATAACTCTCCGATTCAGTGATGAATAAAAAGTTTCTCTTTAATAGTGTAGAACAGAGACAGACAAGTGCTTTCGCTATAATAAGCTTCCTCAGGTCTAGGTAGGGTAACATGAAAACTTTCATTTATATATACACAATCTTTATTATCAATTAGGCAATTCATTCTGCATTTAAAAGGGAAATGCTTGCAACTGTATCAAACATACTCTTAAAAAACATATACATACTAGTTTGTAAAATTATAAATGGGCAACCATATTCACAATAATATTATGATAAATGGTAAAAAATGTAAAAAATGTATTAGTGAATATCTATATCTATAAACAAATTCATGTCAATATAATCAAATTTATATTTATATTACCAAATTTATATAGTAGTCATATTATGTTGTAATAGTGTTATGATACATTACTGATGGTATCTAATAAATATATACTAACAATAATACATAAATATAAATATAAATATGCCTAAATAAAATTTCCTATTCAATCTCATACCAATAAAATCAGTTAAAATCATACAAATACGTGCAGGGAATATCACATATTGACTATCTAGCATAAAATATATTCACTAATGATGACATGTTTAAAAATGATGACATGTTTAAAAGATCCTAAGAGATATATATGTAAACATGTATGTGCTAATGTTTCTAGATATATAAATATCTCATTATATGCCACCCATCCTATCTGATTTTCCTCCTCTTTCTTAGTCTTGGTTTAATAGATACTCTCTCATTCAGACCTGATCCATGATCTGCCCTTAGGCGTATGATCCAGTCATTCTCTCTATCCTCAGTATGGTTGTTAATATCACCTCCTCTCATATTAACGGGTATAACTTCCAATACTCTAAACAAAAAATGATGTGACGGATCATTATCAATCACATGTTTTGCTAGTGCATTATTCGGGGACCTCTTCCTTATGTTGTAAATATGTTCTCTAATGCGATCCCTGAATTTGCGGTTAGTTTTGCCTACATAAAAACTAGCACATTCTTGACATACCGCAAGATACACTATGTTTGAGGTCATGCAATCAGCTATAGTTGTTGTCTCAAAACTCTTTCCTGTATCAGGGTGTATGAAACTTGAACTCATATCTATATACATACAAAAATTGCATTTGCCACACGGTATAGTGTTACCTGACTTGCTACTGTTATTGCTCATGTTAGTGTAGCATAACATTCTCTTAAGGTTCTTTCTATTCCTATACTGGAATTTCGGTATATCACCTACTATACCAGTACGATGCCCTGTAATTATGCGAACACTATGAATGATAATGCTGTCAATGATAATAATATGTCTGCAAATGTAAATAAGAATATGTCTGATGCTGTGTTTCATAATAAGAGCAATGTAAGTGCCAATCATACTATATCAGAACATATTGTGTTAGAGAATATGGGCAAGGGAGGGCCTAATAGGAATGTGAATGTTAATTATCCTACCAGAACAATAGACAACAGCAGTGCCAGATATAAAAATAGTAATGCTAGGATATGTGAGCATGACCTAGTCAATGAAAATGTATATAACACATATGGCAATGCTCTTGTCGATAATATCAGTCAAAGGAGCAAGTTGGATATACTTGATACAGATAAAAATAGGAATGTCAATGATGTAAATAGTAGGAATAATGAACCAGGAATTGCAATAGATGAACATTGTGTTACATTGTGTTACATCATTTTTTGTTTAGAGTATTGGAAGTTATACCCGTTAATATGAGAGGAGGTGATATTAACAACCATACTGAGGATAGAGAGAATGACTGGATCATACGCCTAAGGGCTATTACTATTGCAACATAATATGACTACTATATAAATTTGGTAATATAAATATAAATTTGATTATATTGACATGAATTTGTTTATAGATATAGATATTCACTAATACATTTTTTACCATTTATCATAATATTATTGTGAATATGGTTGCCCATTTATAATTTTACAAACTAGTATGTATATGTTTTTTAAGAGTATGTTTGATACAGTTGCAAGCATTTCCCTTTTAAATGCAGAATGAATTGCCTAATTGATAGTAAAGATTGTGTATATATAAATGAAAGTTTTCATGTTACCCTACCTAGACCTGAGGAAGCTTATTATAGGTCTGTCTCTGTTCTACACTATTAAAGAGAAACTTTTTATTCATCACTGAATCGGAGAGTTATTGTTGTGCCAGAGGATTGAAACTTACTGTTTGTTTCGCTCAAAGCCAGGTGTTTCCGTTTAGTTTTCACTTTATTTTTTCTGGCTTGTGAGCGTTTATCCAGAAAGGTGACTGTTCTTCCATTTCAATTATCTGTATTGTATATGGTCAAGATTTCTGTCTTGTAAATTTCTTTAATGTGGAGCTTTTCTCCCCGGGCCTCCGCTGAAAATGGACATTCATCCAGTCGGACTATCCCGGTCAACAAATGTAAAATAAATAAATAAATAAAATTATAAACAATAATCTATGCAATTTTCAGCTGCAGTAAGAGGTGAAACTATGTCTCTAAAAGGAGTGGAGTTAAATGGCCACATTGTTTATTTATTTTATTCCCAGTTTGATGGCCGAGGAGGTCCACTGGGCTCAGGGAGTCCATTTTCAGTGGAGGCCCAGGGAGAAAAGCTCCACATTACATAGCTAGTTACAAAAATGTTTGCTTTACATACATTAGTTGCAGGTACAATTGTGGAAAAGAAAAAGCCTTTACAATTTCATTTCATGCAAGAGAAACAGGCATAAGATTGTTAGAATTCATTTCAAAGTAATGAAAATTGTGCATTAATAGCACACTTTCTATGCAAATAATATGCTTTACACATTCATCATGATCTACGTGATACACATTAAATAATTCATTCTGTTATTAACCTAGATGAGTTTTTCATGTTAATTGTTTTGCTAGTTTAGGATTATCATTCATCTGTTTTCTTTGCAGCTCAGGATTTAGTTGTTAAAAGAACATGTTGGCTTAAACAAATGGGACACATTCAATGCAAATGCATGACAGGAACTAATACTTTGCCTGTAGCAGACGGAGAACAGAAATCAAGCGAAGACTTGTGAAACGACATCCTTGCAGTCGGAGTGGGCAGTTTCCACACTTGCAACAATGAATAGTCACTTGCATCTGCTGCGTTTGCGGATTTTTGTTGTTCACATACCTGCATGTACAACATCAATGATGTTTTCTAGCCCTCAGAAAATGACTTCTCAGTTCAGTTCACCCGGGGATTATATACTAGGTGGACTTTTTCCGATTCATTCAGCTGCTCTAAACATCACCAGCCGAATAAAGCCAGAAGCATTTGCTTGCGAGAGGTAAAATGGTCATGTTGCTGTTGTCCTTGCAGTTCATTTATAAGTTGAATTATAGTTTAATGTCATTGTTTGCTCATGAAGAAATGTAAAAAAATCAGTTTGTCCTGTATAATGATGGCTGACTAGCTGGCTATAGTATAAAGTGTAACTAATTTAATTATTTCTTTGACTGCACGCTGTGTTGGATTATTTAATGCTGGCTGTTTGTAGTATACACTAAAACTACATTTTTTTATTTATTTAACAGAATAAATTAACTAGTCAGCAGCAATGAATTCTGTGCAATGTTAACTGTTTATTATAAATAATGCAGATAATTGTATTGTTTATTTAACTGATTAAATTAACTGGTACATTATAGGCCATTTCCAGAACTGGCCTATGGCCACAAAAACAAAAGTAAATATCACACATGTTGGCAATTTAGAATAGTCAGTCAGTCAGCATTTTATGGGGAGAGCACTGGGAGTGCTTGGGGGAATAACACAAATAAGAAGAATATGCAAATGGTTTACAGACAGTGTCCAGAGGCAAAGACTGATCAGTGGTTGGTGGAGTTGTGAAATGGACACCTTAACCAATTGGCCAGAGTTTCCCCCTGGACTTTTTACCTTACTTGCTTCTAACTAAAACAGCATAAGGGCCACACTGAGAAATGTTACTGTTTGGTGCAAACCTGGTGTACACCTTGTGGTAACCATTTCTGATTCCGAGACAGCTCTAACACAGTACTGGACCACTTTGTGCTGCATCTCCATTCTGGGCTGTCTCCATGGCCATGGTAAATGCTAATGAGTCATAGGTTCATAGGTTGGTGCAAGGCTATCAGCCCTAGGGCCTGTAGAAACCTAGCCATAACAATTCCCTGGCTATTTCTTCCCACATTATTTACTTCCCTGGATCCCTGTCTAGCAGGGCGACTGACGTGATTCCCAGGGGTGAATTTCCTTTCTCCCATCCAATCATCAAGGTTCCTTTTAAGGAGGGCAAAGAGGAACTCTGCTTGACATTTATGGGCAATCTATTCCAGAGTCTGGGGAGTCTCTGGGTCATGAACCTATCCCTCCAGCATGTTTTGTTTATTGTGATGACAAGGTTTAGATCCCTGGAGCGTGTGGCTCTGAAGGATTGGGATTTCTTTAAGTGTAGCATGTCCAACTGCTCTGAGTTTGACATGGCCTTGTATGTTAAGCAGAGATCGCCTCTGAGTAGACGATATGCGACAGAGTATAGCTGGAGTTTTTAAGGCGGTCAGTGTAGGGCATCTGGTTTAGGCCTGTGATTCTTTTAGTGAGGTATTTCTGCGGCCTTTCCAGTTGTTGCAGATGTCTTGAGAGGTACATACCAAATGGGGCGCTGTATTCTATAATGGGCTAATGAGGGATGAGTACAGTGGGACAATGACCTCCTTTTTTCTGGATGAAAAGCCCTTAGTGATGAGTTGTGCCACATAGAAGGATTTCTTGACTGTTGTGGCAATGTGGTTATCAAAGGTGAGACCACTGTCCACCTGTGTCCCTAAGTCTCTTATCACACTTTCGGTGTTTAGTGTACTGCCACCTATATGGTAATTCATGGGTACATGTTTTTTCCCAAAGGGGATAACTATACATTTCTTGCCATTGAGCTTGAGCCCATGGTTCTGGCACCAAGCATCTGTATCTGTAAGGCCCTTTTGTAGAGTATCCACATAATTTTGGGATTCATTAATGGCTCCCAGTTTGCAGTCATCTGTGAACTATGTAAGCCAGAGTCCCTTAGTGTTGGCCTGTACTTCAGAGAAGTAGATGCCAAACAAGAGCGGTCCCAGGACTGAACCCTGAGGTACTCCACTTGTCACTTGTCTGGAGCTGGATTTGGAGTCGGCTACTTTTACTGTGTGGGTTCTATCAGTAAGCCAGTTAGCAACCCATTGGATGACGTAGGGATTAATGCCCAGCTTAGTAAGTTTATCTATAATTCCAGAGTGGGGGATGGTGTCAAGGTCTAGATAGGCTGTTTGGACCACCTTACCCTTGTCCATGGCTCTGGAGACTGATTTGAAGAAGTCAATCAGGTTCAGAAGACAAGATCGGCCCTTCACAAACCCAAATTGGGTGGGGTCCAGTGTTTGAAGGTTGCCAATGTCTTTGTTTATAAGTTCCATGATAATATGCTCCATGGCCTTGTAGATAAGGCTCGTCAGACTGATGGGACGGTAGTTTCCGGAATCCAAGGTGGATCCCCCCTTGTGGAGTGGGCGCGAAACCTGAGGTGAGGCTATGATTAAACATGACACTTAGGTGAGGTGCCAGTTCATATTGTAGTTCATGTAGTACACAGCCCAGGATGTCATCTGGTCCCATGGATGCTGTATTCTTAGCTTTGGACAGTGCATTTTTTACCTGTGTGGCCATTATTACTGGAATTTGGCAATCTTCCTGTATTGAGATAGGCCATTTAGGGGGTGAGAGGGGGATGAAGCTGGCACTGAATCGATCCGCCAGGATATTGGCAATATCCTTGGGATCAGTATATTTAATGCCATTCTGTTGCAGCTCAGAGCAGATCTGAACATTGCCATATAGATTCTTGTTGACATAGTTATAGAATGCCTTGTGGTTGTCTTTGGAATCTTTGGCAATTTTATTTTCATAACTAGCTTTGGAGTATTTTATGAGGGATCTCAGTTTCTTACCGAGACTGGTAAGGGAGTTTTTTGCATCCTGAGATTTTCTTCGTTTCTGCAACAGTTTCTTCCTTTTGTTGTAAAGTTTGTTTATGGCAGGGGACCACCAGATTGGCTTCCTTTTTTTGGATGCGAGCATCTTGATTCTATTTGGGATGGCACGATTCATGCATGAGTGGATGTGCTTGTACAGTGCCTTAGTGTAGGATTCAACAGTTGAACTTTCAGTTCCTGTCTGCATGGGTGTCATGAAGTTTGCCACTTC
>NC_056729.1:1734488396-1734523396 GCF_019279795.1 Protopterus annectens | reverse complement strand
GAAAACATACTTGATCTCATCATCACGAACATGGGAGCACAATGCTCAACACCGGAAGTATACCCCTCACTGGTGAGATCAGATCACAAACTAATCTTGCTGGAGGTCCTCATCCCCCCCCCCCCCCAAAAAAAAAAAACCACAGGAAAGAACTTCTCGAAGCCGACTTCACACTTCTAAAGACTAGTGTGGTCTCCTTTAAGGCCCCGAGCCGGTAAACATTACTCAAACCGCTGAATCACTTACAAATGCCTTCTACCAGCACCTGCAGGGCTGCATGGATCAGGCAATCCCAAGCAAAACAAAGACTCTTTGTACCAAAGGCAAGCGTCCAGTCTGGTGGACCCCAGCCATAAACAAACTCTACAACAAAAGGAGAAAGCTACTACAAGATAGAGCAAAATCCTTAAAAGGTAAGACACCGCTGATCACTATAAGTAAAAGCTAAGAGCCCTCATAAAATCATCCAAAGCTAATTTTGAGAGAAAAATAGCTAAGGACTCTAAAGACAACCATAAGGCATTCTTTAGCTATGTCAGAAACCTAGGAGGAAACTCCCAGATATGCTCAGAATTAGTTCAAAATGATGTGAAGATTACTGATCCTACAGACATTGCCAACATACTGACTGACAGGTTCAGTGCAAACTTCTCCCCCCCCCAAAGGAGAGATATCTATACCAAATGATTGTAGCCCCCCAAACATCTCTAACGCCCAGGTGAGAACTGCTCTCTCCAAGGCAAAGAACACAACATCCATGGGACCTGATGGTGTCCCCGGCTGTGTGCGCCACGAACTCAACGAGGAATTAAACCCACAGTTAGGACAGCTGTTTAATCTTAGTCTCACCTCCGGATACGTACCCAGGGAGTGGCGCACAGCGACTGTGGTCCCACTTCATAAAGGCGGTGCCTCCACCGACCCTGGAAATTACCGTCCCATTAGCTTGACAAGCCTTATCTGCAAAGCCATGGAGAGGACCATAATGGATCTCATAAATAAAGACATAGGGAATTTGCAGACTTTGGATCCAACCCAGTTTGGCTTTGTCAAAGGCAGATCATGCCTTTTAAACTTGGTTGACTTTTTCGAAACAGTCACCAAGGCCATATTGACGAGGGAAAGGCAGTCCATACAGCCTACCTAGACCTGGCGAAGGCTTTCGATACAATACCCCACTCGGGTATCATTGAAAACTCATCAACTTAAATGTAAACCCATACATTACAAGATGGGTTGCAAACTGGCTGAGTGACAGAACCCACAGGGTCAGAGTTGCTGGCACCATGTCAGACTCAAAGCCTGTCACAAGTGGTGTCCCACAGGGCTCAGTCCTGGGCCCACTCTTGTTTGGCATCTACTTTTCTGAAGTACAAGCAAACAAAGGAGGGTTATGGCTGACAAAGTTTGCAGATGACTGCAAACTGGGCACCGTAGTCGAAAACACATCTGACACAGATATCCTTCAGAAGGGTCTCACAGAAATGGATAACTGGTGCCAGAGCCATGGCCTAAAGTTAAATGCCAAGAAATGCATAGTCATACCCTTCGGGAAAAACAAGGTTACCCCTAGCTACCATATAGGTGTCAATCCACTGATCACAGAAGAAGTTATCAGGGACCTGGGGACCCAGGTTGACAGTAGCCTTTCATTCGACACTCATATTGCTAAAGTAGTTAGGAAGACCTTCTACATTGCCCACCTTATCATGAAGGGATTCACATCTAGATCAAGGGAGGTCATAGTCTCCCTATACTCATCACTCATCAGACCAATGATTGAGTACAATGCCCCATTCGGAATGTATCTGACCCGACACTTGCAGCAGCTGGAGAGGCCACAAAAGTTCCTCACCAAAAGGATAAAGGGTCTCAAAAATCTGTTTTATGCTGCCCGACTGAAAGAACTCCAGCTATATTCAGTTGCTTACCGCTTGCTCAGAGGTGACCTGTGCCTGACGTACAAGGCCATGTCAAACCCAGATTTGATGAACATGCTTCATCTCAAAAAATCTAGATCCCTCAGAGCCACAAGGGTGGGAGACTTAAACCTCGACACGGTTATTAATAGGACGTGCTGGAGGGATAGATTCATCACCCAAAGACTCCCTATGCTGTGGAACAAAATCCTGGTATATGTGAGGCAGAGCACCTCGCTGGCCTTGTTCAAGAGGAATCTTGACCAATGGATGGGAGATTGCAGATACACCCCAGGGGTTACCTCAGTGTCACTGCTCGACAGAGGCACAGCAAAATAATGGGCATAGTTTCTCCAAACTAAAGGGGTGGCGTAAGCCACAAAACTATGGGGTAGGCTTGTAAATGCCCTCGGGCAGATAGCCTAGTATGAACCTATGAACCTATGAACCTATGAGTGGTTGTCAGATGGAGGTTATTAGTAAACATAGAGAATAGAATAGGGCCTAATACAGAGCCTTGGGGCACTCCAAGTACAACTGGTAATAGGGGCGATAAGATCTGTTGCCATGAGACTGCTTGCTGACATCCTGTGATGTAATCTTTGAACCAAGCAAGAATGGAATTACAGAAATGTATATCCAAGAGGTTGTTTAGTAGATTAGTATGGGAGACCATATCAAACACTTTTGACAGGTCCAAGAAGACTGAAGAGAGATACTTATTGTTGCTATTGATTGACGATGTTAGTAAATGACAATAGTGCAGTCGTTAAGCTATGGAATGGTCTGAAACCATGTTGGGTATTGGTTAGCAGTTTGTTATGAAGCAAGTGGTCTTTCACCTGCTTATGAATTACTCTTTCTAGAATATTAGATAGTGGTAACAATATTGCAGTAGGTTGACAGCTGTTAAGATCAGTGGATAGGCCACCTATCGGTAGGGAAATGATGTATGTGGTTTTCCAGATGAGAGGGACCTGGTGTTCAGCTATTGATTTATTGATTAGTATTGATATGGGGTATGCTATACCCTCTGCTGTTAGCTTTAAGTATTCTGTGGGTAGACTGTCTGCATCTAGTGTAACTGGTTTTATTTTTTTCATAAGTTTTTTGATGGTATCGGCTGCTACTGGTTGCAGTGAGAAGGTGGATATGATGTTTGGTGTTGGGAAAGGGGGTTTCTTTGTTGAGGGTGTTTGATTTTTGGATAGTTCTAGGATGGTTTCTGTAAAATATTGTTAAATTGAGTAGCTATAGTGTCTGAGTTGGTGGTTGTGGTGGGGGGAGTACCTGTTTTACCTGGGAGAAGGATATTGTTTATTGTGGACCAGAATTTTTGTGGGTTTTTGTGGTGCTTGGCTTGTATTTCGGTGTAGTAGTTAACTTCATCTAATTTAATTTGCTTCTTTGTTTTATTCCTAAGTTCCCAATAAGTTTGAAATGTGAGTTGGGACCTCTTTCTTTTCCAGGAAGACCAAGCCTTATATCTAAGCCTGAGAAGAGTTAGTGTTTCTTTCTTTAACCATGGGGCATAGTTAAATTTAACACATATATATCTACTCAGCTTGAGAGTTTAAAATGGAAATGAACATAGTGTTGAAATAATTCACAGTGTCTTTTAGGGGTAGCAGCTTTAAAGGTTTCCAATTACAGTGTTTAAGTATCTCTATAAGTTTGCTGGGGTTAAGTTGTTTTTTATTTCTTATCTATAGCAGAGTGGGTTGTTTAGTTTGGATTGTTTTCTTTCTGATCAGATAAGTGGGAAAATGATCACTGAGGTTGTCAGATAGACAACCTGAGTAGGGGTATAAGGCTGGCCTGTTTGTTAACATCTAGTCTAAAGAGGAGTGTATGTTTGATGTTTTATTAACCCTGGTGGGTGATTAGATGAGTTGAGAGAAACTATGTAGATTAATATAGTTTTTGGGGTATGGGGAATTGCAATCTGACCAGTCTATATTGAGATCACCCATTATGAGTGTTTCCTGGGGTAGGTTATTGCTACACCAATGTAGCATGTTTTCCAGTATTGGGATATTATCTGCTGGTGGCATGTAAAGATCAATATTTATATTTTTATTGAGGTTGATTTTTAGTTTGGCAAACAATATTTCTGCATTTTTAAGTTCTAAGGTTTTTCAGCTAGTGTTTCTATAGAGAGGTGTTTTTTTTATAGAGTAGACCTACACCACCTAATGTTTTATTTATTCAGTCAGAGCGTATAATGTTCTAGCCTGGAGTAGTATCTCATTACTATTGGTGTTGGGATTTAGTTAGGTCTCTGTAAGTAGAGCAGTGTTTGGTCAGTAAAGAGAGAAGTTAGCATGGAGCTCATGAATTTTGTTGTTTATACTTCTGATGTTCATATTCAGTATTGCAATATCTGCTTTATCTCTACTGGGAATGATTGATGTCTGATTAGTGTTGATTTGAGGACTAGGGTGAGGGGCTGAGGCTAAGTGATTGTTGGCTGGGCCAGGGTTTGGATGTATGTTCCCACATAGGGTTAGTCTTGATGCTATTTAGACAATATGTTTCAGGAACTTGTTAAAAGTTTTTGTCATATTCTAAGGTGATGCTGGGTACGTTTGAATAGTGTGGTTGTGGAAGTTTAGCTTGGGTTAAGGTTGTGTCATTAAAGATAGTGCTATATATATAGATGTTAACTCTCTTGAAGGGGTGGGATGGGTGTTAGAGGTAGAATGGGATGGGGGTTTGGGAAGGCTTGAGTGATAGGAGGTGATGTTGGTTGCTATTATTAGTAGGCTTAGTGAGGCTGTCAGAAAGAGCATCTGGTATATTGATTTATTGGATAACTGGTAGGGCATGAGTCTGCTTGACTTTTAAGGGTGATTGGAGGTGGCCATTTAAGGTGTGAGGGAATGAAAAAGTACAGAGGGGAGACTAAGGCTAATTAGTTACAGAGAATGTAGTTGTACAGAGAGGACTGGAGGTGTTTAGGGGTGTAAGGATTGTCAGGGTGATTGTGGAAGGATATGGGAGGGAATTTTGGAGGAGGTATGGGAGAAGTTGTAAAGGAAGGGGTATTTTGATTGGAGGATGTGTGGTCTTGTGGGCATAAATCTAGGGAGAGCATGGGTGTGTGGGAAAAGGGGTAGGGTAGGGGAGCGGAGTGGAGCCCAACCTTAGCAAGGGGGAATGGAGTGGGTTGGAACCTGGATCTCAAGACAGAATCTGAGAGATTTTTGTCAGGTAAGGAAGATAAGATGTGAATTTAAAGTACAATTACTGGTAAAAAAACAAGCAAACAGGGAAATCTAGAAGAAGCTGGGGGAGGGAGAATAATTCAGGTAGCTTGGGGTAATACCTTTGGTGTTAATAGTGGTTAGAAGAACAGCCTAAATCAGACCAGAATGGCAGCAGTGCCAAACAACTGTCGACCTGAGTGAGGCGAGAGGTAACTGTTGCTTTTGCCAAACTCTAGCTCATATTAAAAGCACAGCTATTGTAATTTTAATTAATTAACAAAGCAACAGTTTGTATTTCAAGCTTAGGTGATATACATAGTAATGTGTCTTAAAGATACTTAAACAATACTAGTAGGAACACTACACACCCAGGATTCATAGGTTCATAGATTAGTATCAGGCTAACTGCCCTACTAAGCTATTTTACGCCTAGCCAATTATCCCATGTGAGAATCAAACCCTGCAACTTATGTCTATAAGACAAACATCCCAGCCATTATGCCAACTTCCCACCCAGCTATGTACAGTCTGTTCTGTGCTAACAGTAGTGACACACTGCTACATACAGTGTAGCCAGCCTGTCCTTACAGCAGTGAAACACAGCTACATACAGTGGGGCCTGTCCTCATAGCAGTGACACACTGCTACATACATTGTGGCCTGTCCTTGCTGCAGTGACACATAGCTACATACAATGTGCCCTGTCCTCGCAGCAGTAACACACAGCTACATGTAGTCTGCCCTGTCCTCGCAACAATGACACACAGCTACATACAGTATGCCCTATCCTCACAGCAGTGACACACTGCTACATACAGTGTGCCCTGTCCTCGCAGCAGTGACACACAGCTGCATATAGTATGCCCTGTCCTAGCAGCAGTGACACACTGCTACATACAGTGTGTCCTGTCCTCACAGGAATGACATACAGCTAACTACAATGTGCCCTGTCCTCGCAGCAGTAACACACAGCTACATATAGTGTGCCCTGTCCTCGCAGCAGTGACACACAGCTACATATAGTGTGCCCTATCCTTGCAACAGTGACACACTGCTACATACAGTATGCCCTGTCCTCGCAGCAGTGACACACAGCTACATATAGTGTGCCCTATCCTTGCAACAGTGACACACTGCTACATACAGTGTGCCCTGTCCTTGCAGCAGTGACTCACAGCTACATATAGTGTGCCCTATCCTCGCAACAGTGACACACTGCTACATACAGTGTGCCCTGTCCTTGCAGGAGTGACACACTTCGACATATTGTGTGCTCTGTCCTGACAGCAGTGACACACAGCTACATACAGTGTGCCCTGTCCTTACAGCACTGACACACAACTATATACAGTGTGCCCTATCCTTGCAGGAGTGACACACTGCTACATACAGTATGCCCTGTCCTCAGAGCAGTGACACACTAGTACATACAATGTGCCCTGTTCACACAGCAGTGACACACAACTACATACATTGGGGCCCATCCTCACAGCAGTGACACATAACATATTAGCTGTCTGGACCACCAATATACATCATGGATCCCCCTAAAACATTACCTATATCTCTGGAAATAAAAAGGAAAACTGATACTCTTTACATAAAAAGCACCTCGACAAGCAGAAGCCTTAATCTACTCCACTAATGGATCAGTTAGTAAGCAGGGTATCTGTTACAATGGATCAGTTAGTAAGCAGGGTATCTGACACAATGGATCAGTTAGTAAGCAGAGTATCTGTCACAATGGTTCAGTTAGTAAGCAGGGTATCTGTTACAATGGATCAGTTAGTAAGCAGGGTATCTGTCAAAGCAGATCAGTTAGCAAGCAGGGTTTCTGTTAAAATGGATCAGTTAGTAATCAGGGTATCTGCTACAATGGATCATTTAGTAAGCAGGGTGTACTCTGCTTAATGACTGATGCATTGTAACAGATACCCTGCTTACTAACTGATCCATTGTAACATATAGCCTGCTTACTAACTGATCCATTGTAACAGATACCCTGCTTACTAAATGATCCATTGTAACAGATACCCTGCTTACTAACTGATCCATTGTAACAGATACCCTGCTTACTAACTGATCCATTGTGACAGATACCCTGCTTACTAACTGATCCGTTGTAACAGATACATAGTTCATAGTTTAGTACTAAGCTAACTGCCCTAGTGAGCCATTTTAAGCTTAGACAATTATCCCTTGTGAGACTCAAACCCTGCACCTTGTGTTTGTAAGACAAACACCTTAGCCATTGAGCTGCCCTCCAAACTGATCTGTTGTACCAGATACCCTGCTTACTAACTGATTTGTTTTAACAGATTCCCTGCTTACTAACTGATCCATTGTAACAGGTACACTGCTTACTAACTGATCCATTGTACCAAATACCCTGCTTAGTAACTGATCCATTGTAACAGATACCCTGCTTACTAACTGATCCATTGTGACAGATACCCTGCTTACTAACTGATCTGTTGTAACAGATACATAGTTCATAGTTCATAGGAGGGTGGCCTAATGGTTAAGGTGCTTGTCTTGCAAGCACAAGGTGCAGGGTTTGAGTCTCACAAGGGATAATTGGCTAAGTTTAAAATGGCTCGCAAGGGCAGTTAGCTTAGTACTAATCTATAAACCTATGAACCTATCTATTACAATGGATCAGTTAGCAAGCAGGGTATCTGTTACAATGGATCAGTTGGTAAGCAGGGTATCTTTTACAGCAGATCAGTTAGTAAGCAGGGTATCTGTTACAACAGATCAGTAGGTAAGCAGGGTATCTCTTGCAATGGATCAGTTAGTAAGCAGGGAATCTGTTAAAACAGATCAGTTAGTAAGCAGGGTATCTGTTACAATGGATCAATCAGTAAGCAAGGTATCTATTACAATGGATCCATTAGAAAGCAGGGTATCTGTCACAATGGATCAGTTGGTAAGCAGAGTAGCTGTTGCAATGGATCAGTCAGTAAGCAGGGTATCAGATACAATGGATCAGTTGGTAAGCAGGGTATCTTTTACAACAGATCAGTTAGTAAGCAGGGTATTTGTTACAACAGTTAGTATGCAGGGTATCTGTTACAACAGATCAGTAAGTAAGCAGGGTATCTGTTACAATGGATCAGTTAGTAAGCAGGGTATCTGTTAAAACAGATCAGTTAGTAAGCAGGGTATCTGTTACAATGGATCAGTTAGTAAGCAGGGCATCTGTTAAAACAGATCAGTTAGTAAGCAGGGCATCTGTTACAATGGATGAGTTGGTAAGCAGGGTATCTGTTACAATGGATCAGTTAGTAAGCAGGGTATCTGTTACAATGGATCAGTTAGCAAGCAGGGAATCTGTTTCAATGGATCAGTTAGTAAGCAGGGTATTTGGTACAATGGATCAGTTAGTAAGAAGGGTGTTTGTTACAATGGATCAGTTAGTAAGCAGGGTATCTGTTACAATGGATCAGTTAGTAAGCAGGGAATCTGTTAAAACAGATCAGTTAGTAAGCAGGGCATCTGTTACAATGGATCAGTTGGTAAGCAGGGTATCTGTTACAATGGATCAGTTAGTAAGCAGGGTATCTGTTACAATGGATCAGTTAGCAAGCAGGGAATCTGTTTCAATGGATCAGTTAGTAAGCAGGGTATTTGGTACAATGGATCAGTTAGTAAGAAAGGTGTTTGTTACAATGGATCAGTTAGTAAGCAGGGTATCTGTTACAATGAATCAGTCAGTAAGCAGTGTATTTCTTACAAAGGATCAGTTAGTATGCAGGGTATCTGTTACAACGGATCAGTTAGTAAGCAAGGCATCTGTTACAATGGATCAGTTAGTAAGCAGGGTATCAGATACAATGGATTAGTAAGTAAGCAGGGTATCTGTTACAATGTATCAGTTAGTAAGCAGGGTATCTGTTACAACAGATCAGTAAGTAAGCAGGGTATCTGTTACAATGGATCAGTTAGTAAGCAGGGTATCTGTTACAATGTATCAGTTAGTAAGCAGGGTATCTGTTACAACAGATCAGTAAGTAAGCAGGGCATCTGTTACAATGGATCAGTTAGTAAGCAAGGCATCTGTTACAATGGATTAGTTAGCAAGCAGGGAATCTGTTGCAATGGATCAGTTAGTAAGCAGGGTATCTGGTACTATGGATCAGTTAGTAAGAAGGGTATCTGTTACAATGTATCAGTTAGTAAGCAGGATATCTGTTACAAAGGACCAGTTAGTAAGCAGGGTATCTGTTACAACAGATCAGTAAGTAAGCAGGGCATCTGTTACAATGGATCAGTTAATAAGCAGGGTATCTATTACAATGAATCAGTTAGTAATCAGTGTATCTGTTACAATGGATCAGTTAGTAAGCAGTGTATCAGCCACAATTTATCAGTTAGTAAGCAGTGTATCTGTTACAATGGATCAGTTATTAAGCAGGGCATCTGTTACAATGGATCAGTTGGTAAGCAGGGTATCTGTTTGTTGCATTTAACATTTTACCTTAAATGAAGACAAGACACTTCTTCCTCTCTTTCAGTGGTATTTATTACACACGTGTGGGAGCCTCATGGAAAGTACCAGGGAGACTCTCCGAACAAAGGTATGCATAAGCTTATATGCTGGTGATACTGCTGACAGTACAAAAATATAAACTAGACCAATTAAATTAGTACAAAAGACAATTAACCATTGTAACAGATACCCTGCTTACTAACTGATCCATTGTAACAGATACCCTGCTTACTTACTGATCTGTTGTAACAGATACCCTGCTTACTAACTGATCTGTTGTAACAGATACCCTGCTTACTTACTGATCTGTTGTAACAGATACCTTGCTTACTAACTGATCCATTGTAACAGATACCCTGCTTACTAACTGATCCATTGTAACAGATACCCTTCTTACTAAATGATCCATTGTAACAGATACCCTGCTTACTTACTGATCTGTTGTAACAGATACCCTGCTTACTAACTGATACATTGTAACAGATACCCTGCTTACTAACTGATCCATTGTAACAGATACCCTGCTTACTTACTGATCTGTTGTAACAGATACCCTGCTTACTAACTGATACATTGTAACAGATACCCTGCTTACTTACTAATCCATTGTATCTGATACCCTGCTTACTAACTGATCCATTGTAACAGATACCCTGCTTACTAACTGATCCATTGTAACAGATACCCTGCTTACTAACTGATCTGTTGTAACAGATACCCTGCTTACTAACTGATCCATTGTAACAGATACCCGGCTTACTTACTGATCTGTTGTAAAGGATACCCTGCTTACTAACTGATCCATTGTAACAGATACCCTGCTTACTAACTGATCCATTGTAACAGATACCCTTCTTACTAAATGATCCATTGTAACAGATACCCTGCTTACTAACTGATCCGTTGTAACAGATACCCTGCTTACTAACTGATCCATTGTGACAGATACCCTGCTTACTAACTGATCCGTTGTAACAGATACATAGTTCATAGTTTAGTACTAAGCTAACTGCCCTAGTGAGCCATTTTAAGCTTAGCCAATTATCCCTTGTGAGACTCAAACCCTGCACCTTGTGTTTGTAAGACAAACACCTTAGCCATTGAGCCACCCTCCAAACTGATCTGTTGTACCAGATACCCTGCTTACTAACTGATCTGTTTTAACAGATTCCCTGCTTACTAACTGATCCATTGTAACAGATACCCTGCTTACCAACTGATCCATTGTAACAGATACCCTGCTTACTATCTGATCCATTGTAACAAACACCCTTCTTACTAACTGATCCATTGTAACAGATACCCTGCTTACTAACTGATCTGTTGTAACAGATACATAGTTCATAGTTCATAGGAGGGTGGCCTAATGGTTAAGGTGCTTGTCTTGCAAGCACAAGGTGCAGGGTTTGAGGCTCACAAGGGATAATTGGCTAAGTTTAAAATGGCTTGCAAGGGCAGTTAGCTTAGTACTAATCTATAAACCTATGAACCTATCTATTACAATGGATCAGTTAGCAAGCAGCGTATCTGTCACAATGGATCAGTTGGTAAGCAGAGTAACTGTTGCAATGGATCAGTCAGTAAGCAGGGTATCAGATACAATGGATCAGTTGG
Source organism: Protopterus annectens (assembly GCF_019279795.1). NCBI lineage: Eukaryota > Metazoa > Chordata > Ceratodontiformes > Protopteridae > Protopterus > Protopterus annectens. Next base: position 1,734,512,162 of record NC_056729.1, on the reverse strand, counting down.
TAAGCAGGGTATCTTTTACAACAGATCAGTTAGTAAGCAGGGTATTTGTTACAACAGTTAGTATGCAGGGTATCTGTTACAACAGATCAGTAAGTAAGCCGGGTATCTGTTACAATGGATCAGTTAGTAAGCAGGGTATCTGTTACAATGGATCAGTTAGTAAGCAGGGCATCTGTTAAAACAGATCAGTTAGTAAGCAGGGCATCTGTTACAATAGATCAGTTGGTAAGCAGGGTATCTGTTACAATGGATTAGTTAGTAAGCAGGGTATCTGTTACAATGGATCAGTTAGCAAGCAGGGAATCTGTTTCAATGGATCAGTTAGTGAGCAGGGTATTTGGTACAATGGATCAGTTAGTAAGAAAGGTGTTTGTTACAATGGATCAGTTAGTAAGCAGGGTATCTGTTACAATGGATCAGTCAGAAAGCAGGGTATCTGTTACAATGGATCAGTTGGTAAGCAGGGTATCTGTTAAAACCGATCAGTTAGTAAGCAGGGTATCTGTTACAGCGGATCAGTTAATAAGCAAGGTATCTGTTACAATGGATAATTTAGTAAGCAGGGTATCTGTTACAATAGATCAGTTAGTAAGCAGGGAATCTATTAAAACAGATCAGTTAGTAAGCAGGGCATCTGTTACAATGGATCAGTTGGTAAGCAGGGTATCTGTTACAATGGATCAGTTAGTAAGCAGGGTATCTGTTACAATGGATCAGTTAGCAAGCATGGAATCTTTCTAGTAGTTCTAGCCAATATATTAATTTGTTCACCAATTCGCAATTGTAATGGGTAGGAATTATAAGCGTCTGCTTTAACTTATTGGGAATATATATGTTTATTTATCTTTCCACTAAGGAGCTCTCCCCACACTTAATGCCTCTCTAAGTGTCTATCCCCTCAGGCTAACGTTACAGTCCTTCGTTCAATAGTAGCGTACTGAATGTTGCTGACTGTTATATCCTAAGAACCTGACTCAACTGTAGTAACATATGAAGCTATGCTAAGAACCTGACTCAACTGTAGTAACATATGAAACTATGCTTACTTATACTGTTGTTTTTATGTTTTAACTATGAGTACTCAGAAACTGCTTTTAGTTATCATTTTACATTGAGAGTGAAACTGTTTATTTGATACCTGTTTAAGCAGAACATTGCTAACTTTTGACAATTGCTCTCTGATTTACATTGTTTTGACTTACTATCTTCCTCTCTCTCTGTCTTTATTTTAATAGTTTGCTAGGTGGACCCTGTACTCACCGGCACTATCTGACTCTGCCCTCCGGGAAGACCTGAACTCTGCCTACTAAACCCCATCCCTCATCTTAAAGACATCTTCCAAAATAGACTGTGAAAATATGTTATTCTTATGTGTGTCATCCATAAACTCTGACCTGTGTATCCTAGTCTAGCTACTTGCCCAGGACTGCCAGCAGCCAATAGCCCCTGTCTTCTTCTCATTCTAATCTAGTCTCCCATTTTATTTTCTCCCCAAAGCTACTACTGTGATTTATATCTACTTTTTCCTAACTCCTTACCTTTCTCACCTCTTTCTTACCTGCATAACTGTGATACTTATTCCTTTTGGCCACCAGGTGACTTCCTACTATTACCTGGTTTGCTCCCTTTTGGCTTACCGCTTAACCCCCAATACCTTTGTTCCTGCTCCTGTATCCTCTCTCTCACTGCTTCCCATTTTCTACACTCTTGACCCTGCCTAACCACCCTTCTATTATAGTTTACTGCTACAAACCTGTACATCTACATAGATTATAGTTCATCACACTGACTATACCTTTATATCTGTTACAAACCTACTTGCTGTTTCCACAGCTCACAGATTGTTTTTTCTGGGCCTCACTACTCGTTTGTGTTTTCCCGCTCCGTTAAGCCTCACTCCAGCTCCTCCTGCCCCCAAATCCCACCCGCCCCTGGCACCTGTACATTTATACCCTCATAGACACACCCCTCTCTTCTAACCACCAATCATATCTTACACTTGGCTCCACCCCCTTCTAAAACTGCCTCCTCCCATTCCCACCTAACTATCTAACCTACTCTCAGACATTTTGCCTCTATCTAAGTATTCCAACTCTATTACTCCATCTCCTATCATGTCTAATAAATACAGATCTTTGCTACTACTAACACTCCTAACTACTCTCACCTCTGCCTATCTTTTAACCTCCTACGAACTTCCCCTACCCTTTATACTTACAATTCCATTCAAACAAACCCTGGCAATTCCTCTACCTCTATCCATAAGCAATCTTACTGCCACTTACAAGACCTCCTACCTTCATCCAAAATATCACCGTCTCTCTCACATTAAATACCTTATTCACAGCCTTAAAAAGCATGTTTACTACCACTGTAAACCTCCTCAACTTTACATCCATATACTAATGTCCTCATTAATTGATGGAGACATCCACCCTAATCCTGGCCCCAACCCATCCCCACAATCTACTAATAGCCACATATTCAAAACAAAATCTGCAACATTAACCAAACCCCCCAAATCACTATCTATTGCCCAATTAAATATACGTAGCATTTGCAACAAAATACCACTAATTCATGCTCTTCTAGATGTTCAACAGTTTGACATTCTCTGTCTAACTGAAACCTGGCTCAAACCTACAATAAAGGATAATGAAATTACTCCCACAGGCTCCAACATCCTTAGTCAAGACCCCTTAAACAAAAAAGGTGGTGGGGTCGCAGTCCTCTATAAAACCGGACTACAAATAAGTAAAGCAAATCTTAATCTTCCAGCTGACATAAATGCTGAAATAATTATTTCAAAACTTCACCTCAACCCTCACAAAACAATTAATATTATCTGTACTTATCTTCCCCCAGGTAACAATTCTGTCATATTAGAAAACCTGTTAAATTGCCTTTCACTAAACCTCCTACAAGAAACAATACTTTTAGGAGACTTTAATATTGACTGGAACTTATGTAAACATACTAACCCAACCACCCTCATTAACCTACATGGCTTCTCTCAAATCATTAACTCCCCAACAAGAATAAACAAACTTAATAATAAAGAAACCATACTTGACTGGATATTAACAAATAGTCCACAACAAAAATATACTACAGGAACTCTCCCAGATGACCTCAGCGACCACGCCTTAACATATATTATCAGGCATAAAACAAATGTTGCTATCCCTATCCAAGTTAGAACAGGTCGTAGCAAAAAATCCGTTGACCCCAATCTGTTTCATAATGAACTTATGCAAGTTAATTGGTCACCCCTGAAATCTCTCCCTATAGATGAAGCTGTTACTTACTTTAATAATACTTTTCTAGACATCCTAGAACATCATGCCCCAATGCGTTCTATACGTATGAAACCCAAAACAGCCCAATGGCTCTCAAAAGAAACTAAAAAACTAATCCTTAGCAGGAACAAAGCTTGGGCTAAATGGCGAACAACAAAACATAACTGATCACCTCACTTTTAGACAACAAAGAAATGTGACTAAAAAAGCCATTCTACAAGATAAAAAAAACTTTTATACACAGCTTCAACATTCATCCCTTAACCAACCACATAAATTTTGGTCCTCTATTAACATGCTGTTATCCCCAGGCAAAGTTGCCACACCAAATCCACTAGGCTCTAACCCTGAATACCCACTACAAACAGCTAATGCGTTTAATACCTTCTTTACTTCAGCCATATTAAAGCTAGCCAAACAACAATGCCCTGATACCTCCAAACTACAAACCCTAAGCTCCCCTCCCCCTCCATTTCAACTAAAACCTATACCAATCTCTTATATATTGTCCTTGCTTCAAAAACTAAAGCCCACAACCCCCTCAGCTGACAAATTACCAACAGAATACCTCCAAGTAGGTGCTAAAGCTGTAGCCTACCCCATCTCCATACTGATCAACAGAACCATAAAAGAAAGTACTATTCCATCACTGTGGAAAATCTCTCATATTATCCCTCTATTCAAAGGAGGTGACTCTACTGAGTATTCAAACTTCCGTCCCATAGCGCTACTATCTCCTCTCGCAAAAATAATGGAGAAATGTATCCACAAACAATTACTTAATCACCTACTAAGCCACAATCTCCTACCTAACTGTCAACATGGGTTTCGACCATTCCATAGTACTACCACAGCCCTACTATCCGTTATTGACTCTATTAACAAAAACCGAAACAATAACACCTCTTCCTCAGCATTCTTCATAGACCTGTCAAAAGCCTTTGATATGGTCAATCATGAACTTCTCCTCCATCGTTTAAAATCCCTCTCTCTAGACAGTTTTGCCTTAAGCTGGTTCATATCCTATCTGGATAACCGTAAACAGGCAGTACTCTGGGATAACCATCTCTCTGATCTCCTCCCAACTTCTATAGGGGTCCCTCAGGGCTCTATCTTAGGTCCTCTACTATTCTCCATTTTTATAAATGACCTTCATCTAGCCACTCCTCAGTCAACTTGCATTCAATATGCAGATGACACAACCATAATCTGCTCAGCCTCAACACAGACAGAGCTGCACACTCTCACACAAAATACCTTCACAACTATAGAGCAATGGTTCTCTAATCATTGTCTCCTCCTCAACCCCAAGAAAACCAAACTCCTGCTCTTTGCACCCACTCATATGTCCCCTTCTATTACCTTCACACTTACATCCAATGATGGTACCCTCATTTCACCAGACCAAACCACTAAACTCTTGGGTATTACTATTGACAATCAACTAAAATTTGACACTCATATCAACTCTACAATAAAGCTACCAACAAAAACTTGGTTCTCTCTATAGAATCAAAACTTTCCTAACTCCCAAAGCTAAAACTACCATAGCTAGAACCCACTTAATCTCTACCCTACTATATGCTTCTCCCATTTACACTAACCTTTCTAAGTATAACCTCAACAAACTAGCTTCATCATACAACAACATTGCTAGATTTGCTACAGATTCTCCTTATAGGACTCATCATTGTCTTAATCTCAAAAAACTAGGCTGGCTAGAATTACCCTACCTAATACAATCTTACCAACTTGCTATTGCCCATAAAGCCCTTTATCACCCTGACAAAACTCCTATGCTCACCTCTCACCTACAACCCTATAAAAATCTGAAGAACCTACGCTCTTCTAACAAGATACTTATTCAAACTTCCCTATCAAATAACTCAGCAGGTGACTCCATACTCTCCAACTCAGTTGGCAAAATATGGAACCAACTACCTCAAGACCTCACTACCATAACTTCACTCCCACTATTTAAAGCTAAACTAAAACTTTTCATTTCCAATCACGGGCTATGCTCTTGTAACAACCCTGACTAATCTTTTTTTCCTTCTTGCCATCTACTTTTTTCTTCCCCTTACTTCTTTCTCTCAATTCCAGCTCACTACAGTTTCCTCTTCATAAGTGTCCCTGTGACTCTTTCTTTAAATAGAAATATACCTATATTTTTTGTAAACTCCTTTTAATGCTGAAATAGAGTATCCTAGCTGTTTATTTGAATAGTGTTCCCTGCCAAGCCTCATATTGAACTCTAATGCATTTATAACTTGCAGCAGGTTTATTTTATGTTTCTAAAGTATTGTATAATTTTGTATTTCTGCATTTTGTGTTATTGTTAACTTGTTTTAGAAGAATGTAGTGGAGCTTTTCTCCCCGGGCCTCCACTGAAAATGGACATGTATCCAGTTGGACTAGCCCGGTTAACAAATGTAAAATAAAATAAAATAAAAAAATCTGTTTCAATGGATCAGTTAGTAAGCAGGGTATTTGGTACAATGGATCAGTTAGTGAGAAAGGTGTTTGTTACAATGGATCAGTTAGTAAGCAGGGTATCTGTTACAATGGATCAGTCAGTAAGCAGTGTATTTGTTACAAAGGATCAGTTAGCAAGCAGGGTATCTGTTACAATGGATCAGTTAGTAAGCAGGGTATCTGTTACAATGGATCAGTTAGCAAGCAGGGTATCTGTTTCAATGGATCAGTTAGTAAGCAGGGTATTTGGTACAATGGATCAGTTAGTAAGAAAGGTGTTTGTTACAATGGATCAGTTAGTAAGCAGGGTATCAGATACAATGGATCAGTAAGTAAGCAGGGTATATGTTACAATGGATCAGTTGGTAAGCAGGGTATCTGATACAATGGATTAGTTAGCAAGCAGGGAATCTGTTGCAATAGATCAGTTAGTAAGCAGGGTATCTGGTACTATGGATCAGTTAGTAAGAAGGGTATCTGTTACAATGTATCAGTTAGTAAGCAGGTTATCTGTTACAAAGGACCAGTTAGTAAGCAGGGTATCTGTTACAACAGATCAGTAAGTAAGCAGGGCATCTGTTACAATGGATCAGTTAGTAAGCAGGGTATCTGCCACAATTTATCAGTTAGTAAGCAGTGTATCTGTTACAATGGATCAGTTAATAAGCAGGGTATCTATTACAATGAATCAGTTAGTAATCAGTGTATCTGTTACAATGGATCAGTTAGTAAGCAGGGTATCTGCCACAATTTATCAATTAGTAAGCAGTGTATCTGTTACAATGGATCAGTTATTAAGCAGGGCATCTGTTACAATGGATCAGTTGGTAAGCAGGGTATCTGTTTGTTGCATTTAACATTTTACCTTAAATGAAGACAAGACACTTCTTCCTCTCTTTCAGTGGTATTTATTACACAAGTGTGGGAGCCTCATGGAAAGTACCAGGGAGACTCTCCGAACAAAGGTATGCATAAGCTTATATGCTGGTGATACTGCTGACAGTACAAAAATATAAACTAGACCAATTAAATTAGTACAAAAGACAATTAACCATTGTAACAGATACCTGCTTACACTGATCCATTGTAACAGATACCCTGCTACAATCCATTGTAACAGATACCTGCTTACTGATCTGTTGTAACAGATACCCTGCTTACTAACTGATCTGTTGTAACAGATACCCTGCTTACTAAATGATCTGTTGTGACAGATAACCTGCTTGCTAACTGATCTGCTTTGACAGATACCCTGCTTACTAACTGGTCCATTGTAACAGATATGCTAACTGATCCACTGATACCCTGCTTACTAACTGATCCATTGTAACAGATACCCTTCTTACTAAATGATCCATTGTAACAGATACCCTGCTTACTAACTGATCCGTTCTAACAGATACCCTGCTTATTAACTGATCCATTGTGACAGATACCCTGCTTACTAACTGATCCGTTGTAACAGATACATAGTTCATAGTTTTGTACTAAGCTAACTGCCCTAGTTAGCCATTTTAAGCTTAGCCAATTATCCCTTGTGAGACTCAAACCCTGCACCTTGTGTTTGTAAGACAAACACCTTAGCCATTGAGCCACCCTCCAAACTGATCTGTTGTACCAGATACCCTGCTTACTAACTGATCTGTTTTAACAGATTTCCTGCTTAGTACCTGTTCCATTGTAACAGATATCCTGCTTACCAACTGATCCATTGTAAGAGATACCCTGCTTACTATCTGATCCATTGTAATACCCTTCTTACCAACTGATCCATTTTACCAAATACCCTGCTTACTAACTGAACCATTGTAACAGATACCCTGCTTACTAACTGTTCCATTGTGACAGATACCCTGCTTACTAACTGATCTGTTGTAACAGATACATAGTTCATAGTTCATAGAAGGGTGGCCTAATGGTTAAGGTGCTTGTCTTGCAAGCACAAGGTGCAAGGTTTGAGTCTCACAAGGGATAATTGGCTAAGTTTAAAATGGCTCGCAAGGGCAGTTAGCTTAGTACTAATCTATAAACCTATGAACCTATCTATTACAATGGATCAATTAGCAAGCAGTGTATCTGTCACAATGGATCAGTTGATAAGCAGAGTAACTGTTGCAATGGATCAGTCAGTAAGCAGGGTATCACATACAATGGATCAGTTGGTAAGCAGGGTATCTTTTACAACAGATCAGTTAGTAAGCAGAGTATTTGTTACAACAGTTAGTATGCAGGGTATCTGTTACAACAGATCAGTAAGTAAGCAGGGTATCTGTTACAATGGATCAGTTAGTAAGCAGGGTATCTGTTACAATGGATCAGTTAGTAAGCAGGGCATCTGTTAAAACAGATCAGTTAGTAAGCAGGGCATCTGTTACAATGGATCAGTTGGTAAGCAGGGTATCTGTTACAATGGATCAGTTAGTAAGCAGGGTATCTGTTACAATGGATCAGTTAGCAAGCAGGGAATCTGTTTCAATGGATCAGTTAGTAAGCAGGGTATTTGGTACAATGGATCAGTTAGTAAGAAAGGTGTTTGTTACAATGGATCAGTTAGTAAGCAGGGTATCTGTTACAATGGATCAGTTAGTAAGCAGGGTATCTGTTACAATGGATCAGTTGGTAAGCAGGGTATCTGTTAAAACCGATCAGTTAGTAAGCAGGGTATCTGTTACAGCGGATCAGTTAATAAGCAAGGTATCTGTTACAATGGATCAGTTAGCAAGCAGGGAATCTGTTTCAATGGATCAGTTAGTAAGCAAGGTATTTGGTACAATGGATCAGTTAGTAAGAAAGGTGTTTGTTACAATGGATCAGTTAGTAAGCAGGGTATCTGTTACAATGGATCAGTTAGCAAGCAGGGAATCTGTTTCAATGGATCAGTTAGTAAGCAGGGTATTTGGTACAATGGATCAGTTAGTAAGAAAGGTGTTTGTTACAATGGATCAGTTAGTAAGCAGGGTATCTGTTACAATGGATCAGTCAGTAAGCAGTGTATTTGTTACAAAGGATCAGTTAGCAAGCAGGGAATCTGTTTCAATGGATCAGTTAGTAAGCAGGGTATTTGGTACAATGGATCAGTTAGTAAGAAAGGTGTTTGTTACAATGGATCAGTTAGTAAGCAGGGTATCAGATACAATGGATCAGTAAGTAAGCAGGGTATCTGTTACAATGAATCAGTTGGTAAGCAGGGTATCTGTTACAATGGATTAGTTAGCAAGCAGGGAATCTGTTGCAATGGATCTGTTAGTAAGCAGGGTATCTGGTACTATGGATCAGTTAGTAAGAAGGGTATCTGTTACAATGTATCAGTTAGTAAGCAGGATATCTGTTACAAAGGACCAGTTAGTAAGCAGGGTATCTGTTACAACAGATCAGTAAGTAAGCAGGGCATCTGTTACAATGGATCAGTTAGTAAGCAGGGTATCTGCCACAATGGATCAGTTAGTAAGCAGTGTATCTGTTACAACGGATCAGTTATTAAGCAGGGTATCTGTTACAATGGATCAGTTAATAAGCAGGGTATCTATTACAATGAATCAGTTAGTAATCAGGGTATCTGTTACAATGAATCAGTTAGTAAGCAGGGTATCTGTTACAATGGATCAGTTAGTAAGCAGGGTATCTGTTTGTTGCATTTAACATTTTACCTTAAATGAAGAAAAGACACTTCTTCCTCTCTTTCAGTGGTATTTATTACACACGTGTGGGAACCTCATGGAAAGTACCAGGGAGACTCTCCGAACAAAGGTATGCATAAGCTTATATGCTGGTGATACTGCTGACAGTACAAAAATATAAACTAGACCAATTAAATTAGTACAAAAGATAATTAACCAATCAGTGGTTTACCCGTAGGCTTAAAGCAGTTCACATTACTACATGTCTAAGCAGAGAAAGAAAATCGGATACACTTCCATATAAGGCACATTTCCTGCTTTCAAGCAGGCTCCTGTTTTTCAGTACTTTTCCACTATTCACAGTTTACTCAGAGTTTTCAGTACAAAGTCCATCTCAATGAATGCAGATTGTCACATACTCAATTTCCTTAAGCACATACTTTGGCCATTCATATTCTACAATCTCCCATTTTATGCTGTGTAAGCATCACCATTTAGTCTATCATACATTTGCCCTAAATCTAACATAACCATGTGGCTGGTTCCTTCAACATTGTCACACATTTTTATTTCATCATCCATATTTATAACTGCAGGCATGTAAAACTTTGTCACCATTTTAGTAGTTTTAAAAGACATTAATTTCAAAATCAATGCTTTGATTAAAAACACAACAAGAAAAGCAATAAGAGCTAATGCTGCGATTAATAAAATTAACTTCAATAGTCCACCTCCCCAACCTGAGAACAGGTTGGTTAACCATGCCCACGTTGAGTTATCGGCCTCCTTGGCCTTAGAGAGTTAGGAGACTCTCTGAATGAGTTCGAGATGACTTTCAATTTCATGCTGCTTGTCAGGAATAAACATACAACAATCATCCTGGATTAAAGCACAAGTTCCACCTTTTGCCGCTGGGGTGAAATCGAGAGCCATATGGTTTTGGAGGACTACAGCTCTCATAGCAGTCAGTTTATCAGTCACTAGTTCTAAAGCGGAAAATGTGGTATTGCTTAATACTTCAAGCAATTTGGACAGTTTTCTCAGTTCCCAAATTGATTTTACTGCTCCGTATGCTGGAATTATACCAGCCCACTATATGATGTCATCACCCAAGTCCATATGAGATAGTCCTTTGGTGCCAGCATGAGCTAAGTCATGATGATAAATCCATGAAGCATCAATTTGGCCTACTGGAGTGGCAGGCTTTTTAACCTCTCGAACATTCTGAATTTTTCCTTGAGGTAAAGCAGATGTATGTCGGATGGCTGGGACTAAATAACCTAAGAAACAGCTACCAGACCAGATTCCTGGTAGCCATTTATAGGCTCGTTTAGCACACACAAAGTAGCAATTTTCCAACTTAGTGGTGATATTACTATCTATATAACCTTGTTCAGAATGAAACACCTTCTTATCGATCAATCCCAGCTGTTGATATAGAACGGAATTATTTCTTACCTCTTCGTATGTTTTATGCACCAGTTCACAAAATTAATCGTAGGTTGTGTTACAGTAGGAGGAGTTATTATTACACCTCTAGGGAATTGTCACATTGCAAAAACTCCATCCTACCTTGACTTTACCAAATTTCTGAAAACACACAGTTCCAATTTGACGGTTAAACAGATGTAATGCTATCCTGTCTTCTGAAGTGACATTTGAAGTGTCATAGATCAGATTCGTCCAGGTTTCATTAGCCCCTAAAGGGACTGTACTTAGCATCAATCCCCCATGAACAGTAGGTAAAGCAGTTCAGATCCAGCAGTCAGAGACATTGAGGGATGACGCAGAGGCAAATTTAATAGCTTGTTAGGTGTTGAAAGATGGATGCCAAATAGCTCGCTTGTTGTGATGCGTCGATGGAGCAGGAAATAAAAATGGTCACATTAAAAATAACAGTACAACAAGAACAACCACCAAAATGACTGTACAATATTTTTGTGGAAATGGTTGTTGAGTCTGCGTAGTGCCAGGAGCTTGGAGTTTTCCAAAAGGGTAAATATTAGACATCATCAGGTATTGGAACAGTTCTACTGCGAGTACAAGTAGCAATGGGAGGAGAATCTGGAGTTAAAAAAGATAAAGACTGTTGGTCTTCAGACGGCACAACCTTTTGGACGCGTGAAATGTGTATCCAGGTTGGAGATCCTTGCAGTCGCACAGCAGATGACGTTGTCAGAAGAACCAGGAAAGGCCCCTTAGCACTGTTTTTCTAGAGAAGGACTTAACGTAAACCCAATCGCCTGGTTGTAGGGCAGATGACAGGAAAGGATCTGGAAGATGTTGAGCAGCTGCTACTTGTCGATGGTGAAACTGTAGGAAGGAAACAAGAGATTTGCAGTACAAAAGAATATCATTATCAAATGCATCATATTCAGAAAAGGGTGGTGGTGGTGTCATGGGCATACGCAGAGGGCGACTCATGAGAATTTCATGTGGAGAAAGACCCTTAGTAGGATGCGGTTGTGCTCGCATAGAAAGTAAGGCTAGTGGTAAGGCCTGCACCCAAGTTAAGCCTGTTTCTGAAGTGACTTTAGCAAGTCTAGTTTTCAAGGTCTGATTCATTCATTCAATAATACCTGATGCCTGTGGTCTATACAGACAATGAAATTTCAAAGTGATGCCTAACATTGTACACAATGATTCAACTAACTTAGCAGTAAAATGCGCTCCACGGTCAGAGTATATTTGACAAGGAACACCAAAACGAGGTATCAATTCATAACACAATTTTTTTGCAACTGAAATAGCATCATTTTTAGCACATGGGTAGGCTTCTAACCACCCCGAAAAAATATCAACAACAGTCAAAACATATTTAAAACAAGTACAAGATGGGAGTTCAATAAAGTCCCACTGTATGGCACAAAATGGTCCCATTGGTTTTGGCATCGGTTGAGCGGGAGCCAGAGTGCCTTTTGAAATGTTATGCTGTAAACAAATGGAGCACATGCTCAAAAAATGTTGCACAGAAGCAGAAAGTCCTGGGGTGAACCAATCCTTCTGGATTTGTTTGATTAATGCTTGTAATCCTATATAAGCTGGCAAATTATATGCTTTTATAAGAAAATTTAACATAGATATAGGGCAAATTAATCTGCCATCAGGATGCTGCCAAATTGAATCAGAGTGTTTGAAACAACTTTGGGCCAGCCATGTTTTTCTTTCTGATTCCGATTTTTCACTTTGTAAAGTTTTTAAAACAGTAGTGTCAAAAGTAACCGTTTGTAAGATAGGCTGCAGAAATTGTTCCTGAACAGTATGTGACAGAGCAGCCTGCTTGGCAGCCCAGTCAGCCAAATTATTTCCCTTAGCTATTAGGGAGTCATTAGACTGGTGAGCTGCACACTTGACAACAGCAGTTTTAGAAGGTAATAATAAATCCTGTAGGAGGTGATCAATATACAGGTAATTTTTAATTGGTGCCCCAGAGGATGTCAAAAACCCCCTTTCCTTCCACAAGGTGCCAAAATCATGAACAACACCATGGGCATAACGTGAATCAGTATAAATAGTAACAGATCTGTCTTTGGCCATTTTACATGCATGCAAAAGTTCCACTAATTCCATGGCTTGTGCAGAAGTGCCAGGTGGTAATTGTCCAGTTTGTAAAACCATAGATGGCGAGCAGACTGACCATGCAGCCTGGAGTTTGCCAAGATTATTTCGTAAAAAGGACCCATCTACAAAAAGAACTAAATCAGGATTAAGCAAAGGAACATCTTGCAAATCTAACCTAGAACTAACCTAGAATTAACCTAGTGTTAACTACAAGCACACAGTCATGTGGTTCGCCCTCATCACTAGTTGGAATCAATGAAGCAGGGTTTAGTGGTGGGCAACGTGTAATTTGAACAGCGGGCTTACTTAATAAACTTAACTCATATTTAGTGAGGCGAGCATTAGAAAGATACTGTGTTTTTGTTTTTAAAAGTAACGCTTGCACCGCATGAGGTACTGCTAGTATAGTGTCATGTCCTAAAGTCAATGGTGCTGCCATATCAATCAAAACAGCAGCGGCTGCCACCACTCGTAAACAGGGTGGATAGCCAGAAGCAACAGGGTCTAACTGAGTGCTGTAATATGCTATAGGTCGATAGCCTCCCGTGCACACTTGCGCCAGCAGGCCCAGGGCAGTTTTATTTCTTTCACAACAGAAGAAAACAAAGGGTTTAGAATAATGTGGGAGCCCTAGGGCAGGTGGGTTTATCAGAGCTGTTTTAATAGCCTGAAAGGTGTTTTCATGTTCAGGGGACCAAGGCAGAGGGTCCGTGACCTCCTTTTTTAAAAGCTGTAACACAGGGGACGAAATTTCTGAATAATTGGGCACCGAATGTCTACAATAACCTGCTAGGCCGAGGAATCCCCTGAGTTGTCTCTGAGTTACAGTGTGGGGGGCAGTGTGAATGGAGGTAATTCTACTTGGAAGTATTTGACGTGAACCCATAGAAATGATGTGTCTCAGGGGTCTATCCCATTTGGTTGACAGCAACCCATTTGGTTGACAGCCCCATTTCATAGACAAAAGTAATCAGGGCAAAAACTTGCCCCCCCCCTGCGACACTGTGGAGTGTGGACTGATATATAATATATAGTTGTGGGGGGGCACCCAGCCCCCATTATTAGGCAAAGCCCCCCCCTAGGAAGTTTGTCTATGAAATGAGCTGTCAACCAAATGGGTTTCAGTGAAATGGGATGTCAGCGAATAGAAGTAGACCCGTCTCAGGTATTGTACCTTTTCTTGACAGAACTGTAGTTTAGATTTATTAATCATAAAACCTCGTTCAGCTAAAAACTTTAAAACTAGAAGTGAGTCCTCTATAAAAGACTTAGTATCTTGTGAAACTATAAGAATATCATCTACATATTGGACCAATACTGAATGTGGTGGTAAATGTAAATCCTGCAGTTGTTTGTGCATCTGTCTAGAGAATAGGGTTGAAGATTCTACATATCCTTGGGGTAGTCGGGTCCATGTATACTGTTGGCCCGTATAAGTGAATGCAAACAAATACTGACTATCTGAATGTACTGGGGTAGAGAAGAAAGCTGATGAGATATCTATAACTGTAAAACAACATGCTGTAGGTGGGATGTAGCTTAAAATCATAGCTGGCTTTGGTACGATTGGAAAAACAGGCAAGACAGCTTTATTGACTTCTCGCAAGTCTTGCACAAATCTGTAAGCTTGTTTACCAGGTTTCTTTACCATTAGAATTGGAGTATTACATGGACTTGTTGTAGGTACTATAATTCCTTGTTGTACCAAGGCAGAAATGACGGGGCAATACCAGATGTAGCCTCTACCATCAAAGAGTACTGTGGTACCCGAGATAACTTTGCTCCGGGTTTTAAGGTTATTTTTACAGGAGTGGATGAAATCAGTAACCCAACAGCATTATCATGAGTGGTCCATAGATGAGAGGGTAATGAATTTAGATGCTTATTTTTATCGAGGTCAGACTGCATACACATTGTTTGCAGAGTGACAGTTTCATCTAAAGTAGCCAAAATACTAACTTGTTTATCTGAAGGTACTTGTAAATATACTCCTTCAGCTGTGCAGAAGATGGTTGCTCCCATCTTACAGAGCAAATCTCTTCCCAATAAATAAGGTGTTGAGGGTCCTACTAAAAATCTATGATTGTCTTGTAAAGGTCCCAAAGTTACTGGGACTGGGACGGTTTCAGAATATTCAATAGGAATACCAGAGACACCTACCTCTCTAGTAATGTTATTGGACATGGGGACATTTATTGCTGCTTCGCCAGCTAACATAGATCTGGTTGCTCCAGTGTCAATCAAAAATGGGTATGGTTTATTTTTGACAAGTAACATAACATGTGGTCCATCTTGATCCACAGGGATGAAAGGGCACAACTGCTGTTGTCTTTGTTCAGGGAACCTTCATTGTGATGGCTGCCGATTGGATGGAGTCCAATTAGAATTCCACTGAGGTGATGTATCAGTGGGTGGGGCAGGTTGCTCAGCCAGATACGGACACTCGTTTCTCCAATGGCCTACTTGGCCACAATTGAAACACTCCGTCTGATTATTATAGCTTTGGGGTGGGGCTGATCGAATTTCCTGCCAGTTTTGTCTATTTTGGTTTACTGCCCCTTGGCATCCACCTCTCCCTCTTCCCCGTCCTCATCCTCCCCATCCATGCTGCCGAAGGCAGTACACATCTGAATCTGCACTTTAACCAATTTTTCCTGTAAATCCTTTTTTTCCTGTGCTAAGTGGTCGGAGAGGTATTGCACTTGTGTGACTAATTCATGTAATCCAAGACTAGGCCAGTTTAAACATGCTTCCTTTAGCTTATCCCGTACTTGTAGGCGTAACCCATCTACGAAGGCAGCCGACAATCCACTCTGTGCCGGCCCTTCGGTAGGTTCTGGGTAACCAGAATAAGCCTCAAAGGCTTCAGTGAGACAATTTAAATACTCGTCCACAGGTCCATCTTCTTTTTGAAGAACTGACTTGATTTTAGACCAGTTGGGTGTGTGCGGAACTATTACTATAATAGCATCTACTATTCGCTGTCTGACTGCTTCAAACCCATTATCTCCTTGTGCATCATGTTTTGAAATCGGAGTAGGGACATTAGAATGGTCCCAAATCTGTTTCATCAGATCAGTCGGTATGGCATACTGAAGAACTGCCCTGACTTCTTCTATTGTAGGATTCTGTAAACAAATATGTCCCGCCAGCACATGCTGGAACTTAGCTGGATTTGTATGGATAGGCAGTAGTGATTTGGTAATGGCTTGAAAATCAACCGCTGACCACACCCTAGGTACTACAATGGTTGGTGGTTCCTGTGCACTTCTAGCATGGGTTGGGTTAGGTACCTCCCTCAAAGGTAACAATCTGTCATCATCTGACGACTCCGATTCTGAATCTGGATTAAATTTATCTGGGCCAAAATATCCATCCCCACTTTCAATTATAGCGGGAAACTGGCCGAAATGCCTTTGTCGGTGTAAATGTCACTTCCCTTTTCCTTATAATAGGGTTTAGCTTTAAAATACATTACAGCTTTTGCTTCTTTATGAGTCCTAATACAAGTTCTTGGCCCTTTTTTTCTATCGCTCATTTCTGGATCAGATTCACTAGACTGTCCACAGTTTGTTCTATCTCTCTAGTGGTGGAATCTTTAGTGGTGGAATCTGTCTGCTGTGTTTCAGCTCCTTGTTGAGCGAGGGGGGGCTGTTATTGCAGGGGTGCAATCAGTGGTGCAGTCGGTGGTGGGGGGAGCCAGGCATTATCGTCTTCTGACGATTCAGTTATCTGCAATTTAGCTAATTCCTTTACAGGATAAAGCCCCTTAAAGGGTGGGTCCTTCAAGCATTTACCATTTACTACATCTAAATTACTAGCAGTTTGTTGTAATTCCCTCAATTGCTCTTTTAATTTCTGCTGATTATCTTTTAGACTACTAATAACCAAATCCTTTTCTCTTTCTTTTGCCTCTGTCATCCAATCATTAAATGCTGCCCAGCACAATCCTGGTATTCTTCTCCCTTTTTTCCTTAACTTTCCTTGGAGATTTAGCAAAATATTTTTATTAAAACTACCATTCTCTGGAAAGGTGAGTTTACCATCGTCCTCAGTGAGGGTGACCCACTGACTTATAAACATACAACTGTCCCGGGACACATGAAAAAACATATAACCAGCTGGTGTACCTCTTTCTGGCTCTTTTATGGTTCCCACACTCGCTCCCATTTTCACACAATAAACTATACTGTATTTTACAGATTTTGCTGTGACATTTTGTAAACGTCGTTTTCTCCACTCTCATATCTACTTATGTCGCCAGTTTTTCGTTTTAACCCACTCTCATACTGCACAATCGATAGCAGAAAAGAAATGCATGCCACTTAACTCAAAACAACTGAATGAAAGGAATTATTACATTTCTATAAAATTATCAATCCCAAATTTTAAAGCAGGCAAGTACAGGAAATGAAAGAAACACTGCCAGAACAGAAAATTCTGTCATGGGCCCTTTCACTAGCAGTATTTCGTTCAATCTCCAACTGCCACAGCTGTTGTCAATTCAGATCCAAGTAAACGGCACTGATTGTTGCATTTAACATTTTACCTTAAATGAAGACAAGACGCTTCTTCCTCTCTTTCGGTGGTATTTATTATACACGTGTGGGAGCCTCATGGAAAGTACCAGGGAGACTCCCCGAACAAAGGAATGCATAAGCTTATATGCTGGTGATACTGCTGACAGTACAAAAAATATAAACTAGACCAATTAAATTAATACAAAAGACAATTAACCAATCAGTGGCTTACCCATAGGCTTAAAGCACTTCACATTACTACATCTCCAGGCAGAGAAAGAAAATCGGATACACTTCCATATAAGGCACATTTTCTGCTTTCAAGCAGGCTCCTGTTTTTCAGTACTTTTCCACTATTCACAGTTTACTCAGAGTTCGCAGTACAAAGTCCATCTCAATGCATACAGATTGTCACATGCTCAATTTCCTTAAGCACATACTTTGGCCATTCATATTCTACAGTTACAACAAATCAGTTAGTAAGCAGGGTATCTGTTACAAAGGATCAGTTATTAAGCAGGGTATCTGTTACAGTGGATCAGTCAGTAAGCAGGGTATCTGTTACAATGGATCAGTTAATAAGCAGGGTATCTGTTACAACGGATCAGTTAGTAAGCAGGGTATCTGTCACAGCGGATCAGTTAGTAAGCAGGGTATCTGTTACAATGGATCAGTTAGTAAGCAGGGTATCTGTCACAGCGGATCAGTTAGTAAGTAGAGTATCTGTCATAATGGATCAGTTAGTAAGCAGGGTATCTGTCACAGCGGATCAGTTAGTAAGCAGGGTATCTGTTACAATGGATCAGTTAGTAAACAGGGTATCTGTAACAATGGATCAGTTAGTAAGCAGGGTATCTGTCACAACGGATCAGTTAGTAAGCAGGGTATCTGTTACAATGGATCAGTTAGTAAGCAGGGTATCTGTTACAATGGATCAGTTAGTAAGCAGGGTATCTGTTACAGTGGATCAGTTAGTAAGCAGGGTATCTGTTACAGTGGATCAGTTAGTAAGCAGGGTATCTGTTACAATGGATCAGTTAGTAAGCAGGGTATCTGTTACAGTGGATCAGTTAGTGAGAAGGGTATTTGTTACAGTGGATCAGTTATTAAGCAGGGTATCTGTTACAACAGATCAGTTAGTAAGCAGGGTATCTGTCACAGCGGATCAGTTAGTAAGCAGGGTATCTGTTACAGTGGATCAGTTAGTAAGCAGTGTATCTGTTACAACGGATCAGTTAGTAAGCAAGGTATCTGTTACAATGGCTCAGTTAGTAAGCAGGGTATGTGTTACAATGGATCAGTTAACAAGCAGGGTATCTGTTACAGTGAATCAGTTAGTAAGCAGGGTATCTGTTACAGTGGATCAGTTAGTATGCAGAGTATCTGTTACAATGGCTCAGTTAGTAAGCAGGGTATGTGTTACAATGGATCAGTTAACAAGCAGGGTATCTGTTACAGTGAATCAGTTAGTAAGCAGGGTATCTGTTACAGTGGATCAGTTAGTGAGCAGAGTATCTGTTACAGTGGATCAGTTAGTAAGCAGGGTATCTGTTACAACAGATCAGTTAGTAAGCAGAGTATCTGTCACAGCGGATCAGTTAGTAAGCAGGGTATCTGTTACAATGGATCAGTTAGTAAGCCGAGTAGCCGAGTAGCTGTTACAAAAGATCAGTTAGTAAGGCGGGTATCTGTTACAAAAGATCAGGTAGTATGGAGGGTACCTGTTACAACAGATCAGTTAGTAAGGAGGGTATCTGTTACAACGGATCAATTAGTAAGCAGGGTATCTGTTACAATGGATCAGTTGGTAAGCAGGGTATCTGGTACAACAGATCAGTTAGTAAGCAGGGTATCTGTTACAATGGATCAGTTAGTAAGCAGGGTATCTTTCACAGCGGATCAGTTAGTAAGCAGGGTATCTGTTACAGCAGATCAGTTAGTGAGCAGGGAATCCGTTAAATAATAAGTATGAAGCTCAATGTCTGGCATCATTCATCTATTGCAACTGTTCATGAATTACAAGTGACAGGGTAGGTATAAGGCATAAGAGCAGGAGTGTCCTGTAAAATAAGATACCACTATAAGGGGTAACAGCAGGTACATCCTGCAAAATAAGGTAACAGCAGGGGCGTCCTGTAAAATGAGGTATCACTATAAGGGGTAACAGCAGGTACATCCTGTAAAATAAGTTAACAGTAGGAGTGTCCTGTAAAATAAGGTAATGCTGAGAGGGGTAGGAGTGGGTCTGCATGGTGGAAGGCTTTGGTACTAATTCAGGAGGAACATTAGATGAAACTAGGGAGGCTATTTAAATTATTACAGAGACTCGCTTAAAAAATTGAAACAGGATTTATGATATGTGAAGACAGGGGACTCTGGAATTATTTTATAAAGTCAGAGACTGGCAAAAGATATGTTGGTGTGTGTGTGTGTGTGTGTGTGTGTGTGTGTGTGTGTGTGTGTGTGTGTGTGTGTGTGTGTGTGTGTGTGTGTGTGTGTGTGTGTGTGTGTGTGTGCGTGTGTGTGTGTCTCTGAATGTGTGTATGTGTTTAGGAGAGCAAATGAGGGGGGTGCCTATGTCAATATGATGCATGGGGTGCCTATGCCAATATGATGCATAGGGGGTGCCTATGCCAATATGATGCATGGGGGTACCTATGCCAATGCGATGTATGGGGTATACCTATGCCAATGAGATGCATAATGGGGTACCTATGCCAATGTAATGCACAGTGGATTACCTATGCCAATGTGATGCATGGTGTGGTACTTATGCCAATGTGATGCACAAGGGGTACCTATGCTAATGTGATGCACTTGGGGTACCTATGCCAATGCGATGCATTTTGGGGTGCCTATGCCAATACGATACATGGGGGTACCTATGCCAATGTGATGTATGGAGGTACCTATGCCAATGTGATGCATGGTGGGTTTCCTGTGCCAATGCGATGCACGGGGGTACCTATACGAATGCGATGCATGGGGGTACCTATGCCAATGCGATGTATGGGGGGTGCCTATGCCAGTGCAATGCATGGTAGGGTGCCTATCCAATATGATGCATGGGGCTACTTATGCCAATGCGATGCATGGGGGGTATCTATGCCAATGTGATGCATGGGGGTGCCTATGCCAATGTGATGCATGGGGTACCTATGCCAATGCGATGCATGGGGGGCACCTATGCCAATGTGATGCATGGGGAAGTAGCTATACCAATGCAATGTATGGGGGGTACCTATGCCAATGCAATGCATGGGGGGTACCTATGCCAATGTGATGCATGGAGATGCCTATACCAATATGATGCATGGGGGTACCTATGCCAGTGTGATGCATGTGGGAGTACCTATGCCAATGCAATGCATGGGGGAGTACCTATGCCAATGCGATGCATGGGCTGACACTGTTGACTGTTGCAGAAAAGTGCAGTTTGAAGTAGTTAAGGTTAATTCAGGGAAATGTAAATTAACTAATAATAAGGTATTTCCTGACTGTGGCTAACATGTTTCAGAA
The DNA here is from genome assembly GCF_019279795.1 of Protopterus annectens. Classification (NCBI taxonomy): domain Eukaryota; kingdom Metazoa; phylum Chordata; order Ceratodontiformes; family Protopteridae; genus Protopterus; species Protopterus annectens. Next base: position 1,734,491,171 of record NC_056729.1, on the reverse strand, counting down.
CTGCAATTTCCCACATCACAGGAACAGTCCCTTTTGGCTGCAGCTTTCACTGCCAGCAGTGGGGCTCTTTCTGAATTTCCAGGTAAATGTTCACATGTTTCGTAATTCATATAGCTCACATTTTTTTTCATTTAAGTCTTTCTGCTATACTTACATTTCTGCATATTTCTTGTATCACTATTTTGGAGTTCTAGCAGTTATTTCTACCGATAATATTCCCACACTAATTCCATTCAACTCCCTCTGGATGTTTGAATAAGTCTTCACTCCCAGAAGCATGATGGAACTATATTTCCATGTTAGTTTTCATTTAGTTTCAGTTAAAAAACTATTCATGACCATAGGTTTATAGATTAGTACTAGTCTAACTGCCCTTGCGAGCCATTTTAAGCCTAGTCAATTATCCCTTGTGAGACTCAAATACTGCACCTTGTGTTTGTAAGGCAAACACCTTAAGCATTAGGCCACCCTCCCAACCTTACTGTACAGCTGGCTCTGTTTCAAGGAGATCACTTGAAACAACTTGGAATATCATTTTTGAAGTATTCAGTATGTGGATGTTTAGAAACACTTCTGGGAATTTTAGGAGAATGTCCTTGATTAAACCAGTGAAAGATATGTTTGAAGTACAACATTAACCCTCTTATAGGTTCATAGGTTCATAGGTTCATAATACTAGCAATTCCAGCATGTGCTTTTCCCCCTTTAGTTTGAATGTAACTTGGCCGCCACCCTTTAGCCTGAATAAAAACTATGCCTATCATTTTTCTGTGCTCTATATCCACGATCACCATCCATTGGTCAAGATTCCTCTTGAACAAGGCCAGCCATGGTCACCAGTTCTCTGCTGTAAGTCTTTGTTGTGCAGCATTCACATGTCTCGCATAGGAATGTGTCCCTCCAGCCGTTCTCCCTATATAGTGTGTTCAATCCATAAAGTCTCAGTGTGGTTGTGGGGATCTAGATTTAGATTTTTTACGGTTATCATTTTCTATTTTTTCTATTGGACTTATATGTCAGGCACAGGTCACCTTATGTCATGTGGTCAAAGTATGTGTTGAGCTGGAGGTGAGTTGAGTCTGCAGGCAGCAGTTCTTTTTTTTGAGGGCAAAGCACTTTTGGTGAGGAACTTTTTGGGCCTTTCAAGCTGGAACTTTGGGGCCTTTCCTTATGAGCATTCAAGCTGGCATTGTATTCTCTCGGGCAGCAGTCTAATCATGAGGGGGTACAATTGATGATGAGACCAGTGGATGACAATCCTCCCTGATCATGACCTGTTCATATATAGAAGGTTTTCCTAACTAAGGTTTTCCTGCAAACCTTCAAAAGAAGGCTACTGTCAGCTTGGGTCCCCAGATATCCTGATCTTTTTTCTGTGCTCAGTGGATTGCCACCTATATGAGTAGTTGGGATGAGGTTGCTTATTTTCGGTGGTATGACTATGCATTTTTTTTTTATGTTTCAGGCCATGGCTCACAGGCCATGGCTCAGGCCATGGCTCTGGATTTCTGGAGGATTCTCTGTGTCAGATGTGTTTCTGACTATAGCATCATAGCGCCATCATCTGCAAACTTTGTTTCAACCATAAGCCTGTCCCTCTTGCTGTTGCTTCAGAGTAGAAACGAACAAGAGTGGACCCAGGGACCAGGGACCTGTGGGACACCACTTGTGCTTGGAGTTTGAGTCTGACTGAGCCCTCTGACCCTGTGGGTTCTGTCTTCTGGCCAGTTTGCAACCCCATCTTGCTCTGCATATGTTATGGGTTGCTGATGAGTTTTCTGTTTCGACTTTTGTGGTATGGGAGTGGGGCTGGTGGGCCTTCCTTTGCCAGGGTAGGCTGTATGGACTGCTTTTCTTCCCCCGCCAATGGCCTTGGTGACTGTCTCAAAACTGTTAACAAAAAGACCAGGCAGGATTCGCTTTGAAAAAGCCCTGGATGGTTGGAACAAAGTCCGCCTATGTCTTTATTTATTATGAGTCTTATGATCCTCTATCTCTTGGCTTTGCAGATCAGGCTTTGCAGAGCTTTAATGGGGAAGTTAATTCCAGTAAGAGTGAGGGTGGGCACCGCCCTTATGGGCCACAGTCGCTGCGGCGCACCTTGGCATATCCTGAGGTGAGTGAAGAGGCTAACTAACAGCTTCAGCTGTCTGTAGGTTTAATTCTGAGTTTTGAGTTCAGCACACACAACCCGGGGGACACCCATCGGTCCCATGGATGCTGTGTTTTTTTAGTGAGGGCAGTTCTCACCTGGAAGTGTTTTTGGAGATGTTTGCTCTGGAATAGATATCTCTAATTTTCTCCTCTCCTTTTGGGGAGCACTGATTTTGCACTGAACCTGTCAGCCAGTATGTGTGTAGCATGTGTAGGTTCAGTAATTTTTTCATTTCATTTTTTGATCATTGAGCATATCTGGGAGTTTTTCTCTAGGTTTCTAACATAGCTAAGAAGGGATTGGTCTGTCTTAGAGTGTTGATTTTTTTTTTTCTCAAAAATTTTGTTTTGGATGATTTTCTTAGTTTTAGTTTTTTTTACTCAAAGGTGAAAAGGTGTCTTACCTTTTTTTTTTTGCTCTATCTTGTAGTAGCTTCCTCCTTTCAGTGAAAATTGGAAATTTGAGATTCTGCTGTAGGTTACAGTTAAATTACTATCAGCGAAACAAGTAAAAGAAAGTAAGAAAATGCCACAGGACCACTGCTTGATATATGCAATTTATCATTACCGTATCCGAAGCACATTAAAATGACTTATTTATTTATTTGACATGTGTTTGTC